>NW_021604598.1:2787805-2793077 GCF_004785775.1 Grammomys surdaster | reverse complement strand
TGGGGCTGGGACTGGGGCTGGGGCTGGGGCTGGGGCTGGGGCTGGGGCTGGGGCTGGGGCTGGGGTTGGGGCTGGGGCTGGGGCTGGGGCTGGGGCTGGGGTTGGGGCTGGGGGCTGGGGCTAGCACGCACACAGCCTTTAATTCTGTCCCCAGCACCCCATAAACCAGAACGTTGCACACCTATGATCCCGGCACTCACTAGGCAGAGGCAGGAGGATCAGAAGTTCCAGGACATCCTCCACTACACAGCAAGTGCTAGGCCACTCTGGGTGATGGGAGTTCCTGTCAAAAGAAAGAGAATGAGGGAGGAAAGAAGGGGAAAAAAGAAACAAAGTGAGAAGAAAAATCAACGCCAACACCTGGGGCTTTAGCTCAGTGGCACTGATATGGTAGAATGCTTGCCTAACATGGAGGCCTAGGCTCAGTCCCCAGTACCACCATGGGGTAGGGTAGGGAACAGAACCAATTGGCCTATGGTTGCCTTGAAAATGTGAGGCTAGGAGGCGGCTCAGTTGGTAATATGCTTGTTAGTCAAGCATGAGTTTGGATCCCCAGAAAAAGCCAGGGATGATGGTGGAAGCTTTGGGAACCAGAGTCTGGGGTCTGAGGGCTTGCTGGCCAGCTAGTCTCCCTCAGACGGCAGGCTCTAGGCTCAGTGAGGGACCCTGTTTCAGAAAATAAAGAGGAGTGCAGCAGGCATGAAGCCCTAGGTTCCATCCCTAGTACCTCATAAACCTGGCACAGTGCTACACACCTCACACACCTCTCCTGCCCACACTCAGGAGGCAGAGGCAAGAGGATCAGAAGTTCAAGGTCAGCCTGGGCTCACAGAAACCATCCCTATTTCAAAATGAGGGGAAAGCAGAGAATTGGGCCAACCACTGTTGCTTTTCTCTTCATAACCCTCATGTAGGCCTATGTGCACTTGCTTTTTTTTTTAAGTTCTAGAACTTTTGAGTGTGTGTAAAAGAAAACAGGGGTTTGTTTCTGCTTGCTTTTTCAGCCTTACTCTAACTATGAAGCCATCCTCCGGCCTCATTGCCAGGCCATTTTGTACAGTTACTGTTTTTGAGAATGCTGTGCTGGCCAGTTAAGACAGGAACTGGGGTCAGCCCAGTGGAGCACCAGGTTAGCCAAGGGCAGCTCTGGGTTCCATCCCACTTGTCACATAACCTGGGTGAGGTGGTTCGCACGTGACGTCCCAGCAATGTGGGAAACTGAAGAAGTCTCAGGAGTCCAGGTCATCCTGAGGCTGAGTAGTGAGTTTGAGTCCAGCCTGGGTTACATGAGACCTCTATTTCAAACAAAACCAAAAAGAGTTTCATGGTGCAGCACAGTGACAGAGCACTTGCCTAGAGTGGGCTCAATCCAGCAGAAAAACAAAATAGCAACTCTGCGGCCTCAAACAAACCCCAGTGGCCTTGTGCTTAACAAGATTTTGAAGATCCCCTTTCTCGATGAAATCTAAGAAGCTCCAGCTTCATGCAGCTCCCAGCTGTCGGCCTTGAGCCCCACAGGTGCCTCTCAGCACCCCCACAAGCCTCCTGGAAACTGGGCACACTGGCCCTGTCCACACATGTGGGGGCAGGACAGCGTCTAGCGGTGGAGCACATCTCGGTAGTATGTGGGGTGATAGATCGTTTCCCGGGATGGTGCACACACTTAACTTGGTTTCCTTTTAAATTTTTTATTTATTTAGGTGGGGGTTGAGTACTCACTGTGAGTCACAGACAACATGCCCAAGTTGGTTCCCCCTCTTCCCAGGTAGGATCTGGGAATCAAAGGCCATCAGGTGTGGCGAGCATCTTTTCCCACTGAGCATGCTGTCCTTTGTCTCAGATAATAACTTATAGAAATATCATATATTTTATAGAAACCCCGATGTTGCATGCACCACCACACTCAGCTAATAAAGTTTATTCTTAGTACAATTTTCAGTCCACAAACTGAGTGGGAAGTAAATCCCACCCCCCGTGTATCTTGTTGAGGAGGGGGTGCTTTTTTTTTTAAGTTTTCTTACCAGGTTGTCATGCCAACCCATAATGCACTTTGAGTCTATATTCTCCCATTTTTCCCCCTTTCGTTTTTTGAGAGAAAGGCTTACCACAGCCCAGGCATTCCTCAGGTCCTCTATTCAGAGGAGGATGGCCTTGAACTCTTCTCGTTCCTCACGCCTCCACCTCCAGACCACAAGGCTTGCAGGACTGGCCACCAGACCTAGTTTGCATGCATATCCTCTTCCCCCAATATACACCACCTCCCCCATTGTCAACACCCCAGTTGGCTTGTATGTTGGTTCCAATCAATAAAGCTCCATTGACAGACACAATATTGTCTCTCTCTCCCCCCCACCAAACCCCCGCAGTCCAGAGTTCACGGCCAGCATCAGTCTGGGTTATATACATAGTTTGGAGGCTGTAGCACACATGCAACTCACAGACCCCACAGACCCCACTGTACGATTGTCCAGAGGCCACTTCCTGAGTCTCTCAATCTAAAGAGGCTCAAACCAGGAAAATCAGTTACCACTTTCCTCCTTCCTGGAATTAAGACTTCTCTTCCTCCTCTTCCTCTGTCTCTCCCTCCCCTCCCCCTCCTCCCTCCAACTCCCCCCTCCTCAGTGTAGTGGCAGGACTAAACCCAGGGTTTCATGCATGCTGCCAAAGTACTCTACAAACTCATCTACATCCTCAGTGCCCTGCGTGCGTGCGTCCATGCGTGCGTGCGTGTACATATGCATGTGTGTGAAGTGAGATCAGAGGACAACCTGCAGGAGTTAGTTCTCTCCTTCTACCATGTGGATTCCTGGGATTGAAGTCAGGTCTTCAGACTTGGTGGCAAGTGCCTTTTCCTGAGGCCCTACTTTCCTTTCTGTTGCTGTGATAAGCACCGGGACCAAAAACACCCTGGGGAGGAAAGGGTGTTTATTTCACCTTACACTCCCAGGGAACATTGCATCTCTGAGGGACCTCAGGGCAGGAACTTGGAGATGGGAGCTAGCATAGACTATGGACCCCAGCACACTGCTTGCACCCCACCCCCAACAGCCCCACCCCCAGTGGGGCTCCCATATCAGTCAGGAGTCAAAGGTGTCCTAAGGAGGCATTTTCTCAACTCAAGGCTCCTCCTTCTCAGATCACCTTAGCTTGAATCAAGGTGAGGGGCAGACCTAAGCAGCACTCCCACCTTGGATGTCTGTCGTTTTTGTGACAGTGTCTCAGTACATAACCCAGCCTGGGTCTTTCTTCCTTTCTTTCTTTCTCTCTCTCTCTCTCTCTCTCTCTCTTTCTTTCTTTCTTTCTTTCTTTCTTTCTTTTTTCTTTTTTTGTTTTGTTTTTTCGAGACAGGGTTTCTCTGTGTAGCCCTGGCTGTCCTGGAACTCACTCTGTAGACCAGGCTGGCCTCGAACTCAGAAATCCGCCTGCCTCTGCCTCCCAAGTGCTGGGATTAAAGGCATGCACTACTATAGCCCAACTAAAATATTTTTAATTTAAAAAAATATTTTGTTTTACGTGTATGAGTGTTTGCATGCATATGTGGGTACCATCTATATACCTGGCACCTGTGGAGGTCAGAAGAGGGTACTGGAGCCCCTCTAACTGGAGTTACAGACAGTTGTGACCCGCCACGTGGGTGCAAGAACAGTCAATTCCTTTAACCCCTGAGCCATCTCTCCAGTACTGTTTTTTTATTTTTTACTTTCTTAAAGCAAACTGTTTGGGGGGTAGGGTGGCTCAGTGGTGGATCAAGTGTTTGCCTAGCATATTCAGAAGCCCTGGGCTGCTTCTATAGTGTCACCACCACAAAACCTGGCCTCTCTTCCCACCAAAGAGGAGCCAGTACAGAAGCCACAGCTCTTGGTCCTTGGTAGATGTTTGTGAGAAGGTGTGGAGGCCAAAGTGGGGGGCCCTAACCAAGAAGACTTGTCCTTTCTGGGGTAGGAGTTATCAGGGTAGTGGGAGGTGGTGGGGAGGGGGCAGCCTGGGGTTCAAGATAGCACGGAAGGTTTCGGGGCGCCTTACCTCACTTCTCCTATTCCCCAGGGCGGTCTGTATGAAGCGGTGAATGAAGTCTACAAAAACCTCATCCCCATTCTTGAAGCTCACAGAGACTACAAGAAGCTGGCCGCAGTGCACGGGAAACTGCAGGAGGCCTTCACCAAGATTATGCACCAGGTGGGCCCTAGGCCGCCCTTCCCAGATAGGCTCTCTCCAGCCTCTCCTTGACCCGAGCCCCCCTAATCTTGCCTCTGCTTTCCCCACAGAGCTCTGGCTGGGAGGTGAGTCTGAGGGAATCATGATCTCTGGCGAACAATGGTCAGCGAACACTAGGGGGCGCCAGAACAGCATGGCTCCCCTCCACAGGGACCTGGGCTCAGCGGGTGATGACGCACAGCCCCCTAGTACCTAGTACTCCCCCCAAGTGCCCCCTCATCTCAAGGGCAGCCTGTGAGTCACCCAGCTGGGAACTCTCCAGAGACACCCCTCCCTCGGGTAGGCCCAGCTCAGTCACCACCAGGAATGGGGGTGGAGAAAGAATGGGGCTCTCTCTCCCTCTCTGTCTCACTCCTTTTCTCCATCTGTCTTAGGGCTCCCTCACTCTCCACCCCAGTCTCCCCAGCTCCCAGCTTTGCCCAGGACAACCTCTCCTCATCTCTGTTAGGGTGCTCCCGACCAGTCCCTCCTTCTCCTTTCTATTTTTAGGCATCTCTCAGTTGAGGGAGAATTTTCTGGCCAAAGATGGCAGGAACCCAGAGCCCTAGGCAGGCTGGGTGGGGGCAAATGGGTAGGTCCCCGCCTTTTTTGCGTCTTAGATCTCCCTTTCCCTCTATAGAACCATTCTCATAGTGGGGTATAAGCAGGACCCTGGGAGGGGTAACTCTGACCTCTGACCTCTGACCTCTCCAATGACTGCGTCTCTCTGTCTACCATCCCTCCATTCTTGTTTTTTGGCCACACAATGTCTGCCCCACCCTGTCTGGATCGGCCTTGGTGAGTAAATTTGGAATGATCCCACCTCCTCCCCCATGGGCTGGGGGGTGGTTTTAGGGGTGAAAGGTCTTCCTTCCACATATGGGGCTAGACATAGAGAGGAGAATGTTCTAGAGCTAGAGCCCAGCATCCCAGGACAGGAGACAGCTCAGAATGTTCCTTAGTCACTCAGTCACTAGGGCACCTGCTGGCCCTGGGTCCCGTGGGTCCCGAGGTGTAACGGGAACAGCTCCGCCCTAATTTGGTCTTGAAATGCTCCTGATGAGCGGGGGGGGGGGGG
>NW_021604598.1:2758584-2787705 GCF_004785775.1 Grammomys surdaster | reverse complement strand
GCTACAGAGCCTCGAGTTTATCTTAAGCAAGGAAGTTGACGGAAGACTGGTGGAGCCCAGAAGGCTGAGATAGGAGGATAGCCTAGTCTACATAGTGAGTTCCAGGTCAGCCAGGGTTATGTAGAGAGATCCTGTCTTAAATAAATAAACAAGCAAACAAAATTTTTTAAGTAAAAAGAAGAAAATGTCTGTGGTCTAGCACAGCCATAGAATCCCAAGCTGGAATCTTGCCGTGAGAAGCCGGGGGTGTTGCTCAGCCAGGGAGTGCTCGCCTAACATGTGGTCTGGGTTCAATACTCAGCACACATATACACAGGAAAAAATAGTGACCAGCCTCTGTGGTTCGTGTCCCCTGGCATGTTCCTCTGTCTCGCTGTGTCTGAGATCCCCAGACAGGCTCCGGAGGTTCCTGGGGTTCCCCATTCCCACCTTGGATCCTTCTACGTCCCACCCTGAGTGTGTCTGGGATGGAGGCCATCTGCAGAGATGCCTCCCTGCCGACACCACTGGCTTCTCTCAGCCCAGCGTGTTTTTGGGACTTATTTCCGAGTGGGCTTCTATGGTGCACGATTTGGTGACCTGGATGAACAAGAGTTTGTGTACAAGGAACCGTCAATCACAAAGCTGGCAGAGATCTCACATCGGCTGGAGGCATGTCCTGGCGCTGGGAGGTGGGACAGGTCATGTGGGTTACAGTGGGGGCTGCCCGGCTGACCCGGAGTTAACCCCATGTCTCTAGGAGTTCTACACGGAGAGGTTCGGGGATGAAGTGGTAGAGATCATCAAAGATTCCAACCCAGTGGACAAGTCCAAGCTGGACCCACAGAAGGTGGGTCCTCTGATCACCCCTCCCCCAGATCCTATAGTGAAGGAGTTTGTAGATACTGTTTGCAGGGTGGGGGCAAGTCCTGTTTCTTGGGAGAGTCCTGTACATTAGTTACAGGAAGATCCGGGCCTCTAGATTCAAAGTCTTCAGGCCTGCAGGGACCCGGGGCCTCTGGCTGGAGCTGTGTATCAGGTGGACCCTGCACCGCTCCCAGCCTCATGCATGGACCTGGTGCTCTAGGCCTACATTCAGATAACCTATGTGGAGCCACATTTTGACACTTATGAGCTCAAGGACCGGGTGACCTACTTCGACCGGAACTATGGGCTGCGAGCCTTCCTCTTCTGCACACCCTTCACGCCGGATGGGCGTGCACACGGAGAGTTGGCTGAGCAGCACAAACGCAAGACACTGCTAAGCACGGAGCATGCCTTTCCCTACATCAAGACCCGCATCCGAGTGTGCCACCGTGAGGAGGTGGGACCACTGGCTTGGGGAGGGGTAGTGGGGACTCAAGGTCCAGGGGGAGACTGTTCCAAGGAGGAAAAAGCAGAGGAACCCCACAAACAATGCATTTCAGGGACTCTGGATTTGGGAAGAAAGAGATAGGGACATAAGAAATTGGGTTTGAAAAGTAGGAGGACCCCAGACAGTAGGCTCCAGGTGCAAGCTCTACCACCCAGCCTGGAGAAATGTGGAAATCTCCACAGTAGAGTCCTTAGGTTCAAGGGCAAACTACAAGTGAACCAGACCAGAAACCCAGCTGAGTCAGGGCCCATAGGGAGCACAGATCCCCTTGCACGGTTCATAGCCTGGGACCCTTCTGTCCCCACAGTGTCAGCTACTTTGGGCTGGCTTGGAATAGGACAGCACAGGCCCCAGCAGGTGTACCCAGACATGCTGATACATGTACTCAATATACACCCCACTCACCCCACAGACAGTGCTGACACCAGTAGAGGTGGCCATTGAGGACATGCAGAAGAAGACGCGGGAGCTGGCCTTTGCCACCGAGCAGGACCCTCCAGATGCCAAGATGCTGCAGATGGTTCTGCAGGGCTCTGTGGGACCCACTGTGAACCAGGCATGGCTGGCATTTCGGGGGGGGTGCTGGCTGGCATTTCAGGGGGGAGGTGCTGGCTACCATGGACCTCCAGTTGCCGTTCAGGACCCTCATGTATCTTCTCACCCAGTAGGGTCCCTTGGAAGTGGCCCAGGTATTTTTGTCAGAGATCCCAGAAGATCCTAAGCTCTTCCGCCATCACAACAAACTACGGCTATGCTTCAAGGATTTCTGCAAAAAGTACACTGGCTATTATAGCCCTGCCATCCTGACTCCCTGCTGTGCCACCCCGACTCCATTATACCTGCCTGATTCCTGTTATACCCATCCTGACTCTGTTTAAATTCACAGAGCCCATTGTGGGTCTGTGCATGATTGCCCCCAGACCCCTCACACACGCACACCCTTAAGAATTCCCTGGCCCCTCTTCTTGCTCTCTCTTGAGTGCCAGTTCCCAGTGGCCTCCTCTTCACCCCTCAGGTGTGAGGATGCACTAAGAAAGAACAAGGCCCTGATTGGCCCAGACCAGAAGGAGTACCACCGGGAACTGGAACGGCACTACAGCCGCCTGCGGGAAGCTCTGCAGCCTCTCCTGACCCAGCGTCTGCCTCAGCTGCTGGCACCAAGTTCCAGCAGCCTCAGGTGCCCACCGCGGGGGCCGCCATGCATATACACACACACAATGGGCACTGTGTGTGGCGTCCAGACTGGGTCGTGAGACTTCATCTATCCTGCTTTTCTGTTATTGCATTTGACTTAGTGGAGTGGGCATGTCTGTGCCAGTGCATGTGTGGAGATCACAGGACAGAGTGCAGCCATTACTTCCCTTCTACTAAGTGGGTCCCAGGCTTTGAACTCAGGTCAGCAGGCTTGGTAGCAAGTGCCTTGCCCCACTGAACCATCTTGCCTACTCTCCCCGCCCATTCCTGTGATAGAAATTGACCCCTAGGCTTTACACTAGGTTAGTGCCCCACCACTGAGCCATGTCCCCAGCTTTCAGCTGGCCATCTGAGCCTCAGTTTCTACACCTGTGAAATAGACATGGTTCCAACAATCTGTGAATCTTCTGGTCAGGGAAAGTAAGACGGCTAAGTGGTGAAAGGTGCTTGCAGCCAAGCTTGAATACCTGGGTTCGAGTCCCCAGAAACCACATGGTAGAAGGAAAGACCCGGTTCTAGTAAGTTATCTTCTGATGTTTACATTTGTGTGCGTGCACCTGCAAGTGCACACACACACAGACACACACACATACAACACAGCACAAAAATAAATGTGACTTATTTAAAATAAAAAATTCTTTGCTCATATCAGGCTAGACAGAAGAGAATTTACACAGATTCTTTGGAAGGGTTGCGTGGTGTGGATGAGGAAGTTGGGGAAGACTACGGAGCTTGGGGATCCTATGGCCCTGCTAACCTGCCTTCTGCCCCCAGGAACTCCATGAACAGATCGAGTTTCAGGAAAGCCGACCTCTGACAACAAGGCTAAAAGCCACACCCGGAAGACCAGCACCCACACCTCAGCTGCCTGTGCCTTTCTGGAGTCTTACCTGCCCCTCATGCATGGGGTGACCAAAGTCCTTGGAGCTGGGCCCTCTGTCTGTCTGCACTGATGGATTCTAAGTTTTGTTTTTGTTTGTTTGTTTTTTTAATTTAAAGTGAGTTTTATATACAACCTGTGTGGTGTGCTGACAGTTGACAGGGTTCCTGCCCCAGGGACACTGACGCTCATTCAGTTGGAGAAAAGAATACACACAATGTAACATGTCCATGGGAAAGAGTGCTGTGTGTGTGTGCGCGCGTGTGTGGTCATGTGTGTACACCTGTGGTGAGGGTTTGCACGAGCAAGTGTGTAATGCACATGTATTCCTCATTCTCCACGTTTTGTTTACTTCACTTCCCAGGCTGGCCTTGAACTCATAAAAATCCATCCACCTTGGCCTTTTCTTACTAAGTGTTGGGATTTATAGGGTGTGCTGGGCCCCTCACCTCACTGTATTTTTTTCTTACATTTGCTTATTTGTGTCTGTATGTGTGTGGATGCACGCGTGTCTGCATGGCACACACGTGGAGGTCAGGGGACAGTTTGCAGAACTCAGTTCTCTCCTTCCACTGTGTGGACCCCAGGGATGGAACGCAGGCTTGACAGCAGATGAGCCTCTCCTTGGGCCTCCGCTTACTTTTTGAGACAGGTCTCACTGAACCTGGGGTTCGTAGCCCGTTCACTGGCCAGTAAGCTCCAGACATAGAGATCTGTCCAGCTCCCAGAATTGGGCTTACTGGTAATCATTAGGCCCAACTCTTTCTTCTTTTTGTTTTGTTTTGTTTGTTTTTGTTGTTTTTTCCAGACAGGGTTTCTCTGTGTAGCTCTGGCTGTCCTGGAACTCACTCTGTAGACCAGGCTGGCCTCGAACTCAGAAATCCGCCTGCCTCTGCCTCCTAAGTGCTGGGATTAAAGGCGTGCGCCACCACTGCCCGGCTGGGCCCAACTCTTATACTGGAATTCGAACTCAGGTCCTGGTTCACAGGGGCAAGCGATTTACCCACTGAGACATCGCCCCGGGTCACGAGTGCAAAGCGGCTTTTACAGTTGTTTTGTCTTTTAGTTTTTGAGACAGTCTCTCCTTGCCCAGAATCACTGTAGTAGAAGGTGGCCTCTCTAGTACTTACTTGATACTTGTCTTAGCCCCACATCTTTGATGTGCTGGGACTACAGGTGTGCAGCCCCGCTGTGAGGCTGTGAGAGTGGCTTCAGAAAGCCCTGAGTAAACAGAAGTTCAAATTTGGGCTAGGGTGTAGCTTAGCGGCAGAATGATTAGCATTCAGAGTCCTAGGGTCCATCCCCAACCCGCAAAATCAATAAACCACGCCCTGTGATTTGTGTCAGCTTGAGTAGTATGAAGGAAATTTTCTGAACACACTTTATCAGGTTAATCGACCCCATTTTGCTAATGGGGAAACTGAGGCCCAACTTCACTTTCAGGAGATGGGGGTGGTGGTGAAATGGGCTGCAATCTCGGAGCTTGGGCCGGCGGTCACGCCATGATGCACCCGGCCTGCAGCTGGAAGACTTCCAGCTGCCGGCGGCCAACGGGGGAGGGGTGACCTCCAGTCCCCGCCACCCGCACCCGCCCTGGAGCTGGGCCGCGGCCAGCTCCGCCCCCTGCAGCGCCCAGCTGCGAAGGGCGGGCACCAGGCTTGGAGAAAGGGGGGACCCTGTCCCGAAGGCTGGTGGCCAGGAGCCGACCGCGCCCCTAGGACGTGCTCGGGCCGCAGCGAGAGCGCGTGCACCCCCACGACCACCCTTCAACTTCGCCCCCAGTCCCCGCGGCCCAGGCGCCCGGGAGGCTGGAGGGGCGTGGCTTTCTGGTGTGGGCGTGGCTACCGCGCTGGCTCCGCAGGCTCGCGGCGACTGAGGCGGAGCGGCAGGACGCCTGGGACGGCGGAGGCTCGAGCGCGCCAGGCGAGTGGGGCGGAGGGCTGATGGGGCGACGTGGGGTCCGGGCTAGTCTAGGGGGACTATCGGGATTTCTAACCCACCTCCAACCCGAGGCTACAAGCTCGCTCACTCTGTCTTAGCTGGTCCCTCTTACCATCTGCGCCCAAACTTTGCAGACCGGGGCGTCTGGGTCCCCGCTCTCCTGTCCCCTCCCCAGCCCTGACCTGGGCCCTGCTTCCCTTGCCCCTAACCCACCTCTATCCCTTTATCATTCCCTGCCTCTCTTTCTCTGCTCCGCCTCTCTGGTCTAGCTCTGTCCCCTTCCCTGCCCGGGTCTCCGCTCCCGCAGCTCTTGGTGGCCGGACCAGGCCCCTCAGCGGCGGGAAGGTATCCGGGCGTCCGGCCGGGCTGGGCCTGGCTGCTGGGCGGGTGTGGGGGATCAGCAGATGTTTGCCATTAGACTGGGACCCCGCAGGCCCCGCCCCTCCCCGCCCGGGGCGGGGTCCTTCTCACCCCTAACTTTGGGGGCGGAGAGAGCGAGGCAAGAAAACCCCCAGTTTCACCCAGGCTGGTGGGGAGGTGCACTCTGGGGAGACCCTGTGGCCCTTCTCTGAAAACTCCCACCTGTTGAGTCTTCCAGCCTCCTTCCGCCTCTCTCATCCAGGGATCTTGTGGCGAGAGGGGCCTCCTCCGACTCCCGCCGCGGAGTTACCAGCCTGAGGTTAGATAACTGAAGACCCTTAAACCACAATCGCTCCGTCTAGAGAATAAGAAGTGTGGAGTCTAGGGGTGCCTTGGGCGATTCTGCCCCGTTTTAAGTTCAAGTCACAGAGATCTGCCTGCCTCTGCCTCCCAAGTGCCGGGATTAAAGGCGTGTGACACTACACCCACCTTGCAAGGTCTTCTCCCAAAAACATAAGCAGTGCTGGGAATGGAGGACGTGGACCTAGCGTGTTGAAACCTGGGGTTCCACCCCAGAATGTATAACTGGGTGTGGTGGTGCAGCCAGCAATCCCAGTACTTGGGAAGGGGAGGCAGGAGGATCAGGATTTCAAGGTCTTCCCCAGCTACATAGTGAGTTTGAAGCCAGCCTGGGCTACAGGAGACTCTGCCTCAAATAACAAAACAAAACTGTGTGGTAATTATTCATTTTATCCACTCCACCTCGGTGCCCCTACCCCAGGCTACTCCAGGTCTGCTCCCTACTTCTGTGTGTCCCTTAAGTCCTCAGAAAACATTTTGGACTTCCTGTCCTTGGAGGGACTGAGACTCCAGGCCGATGCAGAGCCAATTCTAACTACAGTGGGAACTGCATTTCAAGGTGTTCAAGCCAGCAAAGGCAGAGACGTGGAGAGACACAAGCTGGAGGGACAGAGATACAGAGGGGAACGTAGCCAGAGGGGAGGAATGTTCTAGGCCTGCCTTCATGCCCAGCAGGTGCCCCATCTGATCCACCCTCCCAGGTGCCCACTGCCAACATGCACAGCCTAGAATGGTCCACTCTAGAGAGTGAGATGGGTGGAGATGTCTGCAGCAAAGTGGCTGCAGGGCAGACAACAGAAAGGACCGACCTTGACTAATCTCCAGGGCTGAAGTGGGCTTAGCAAGAAGTCTTGATTCCACCCCACCCCCAGCAGCCTGTAGGCACCCCCCCTTTGCTTCCACCTCTGTGACTTTCCAGTCTTCCACCCCACTCTATCCCTACTATACCCACCCACCCCCAACCCAGACACATCCTGAGGGGGCAGGAAGTTCTATGTAGCTGGGCAGTGAAACTGTTTATTTTTAGAGAAAATTGTTTCCATAAAGAGGAAGGCTTTTCAGAGCTTGTATCCTTACTACTTTCCCGACCCTTCACTGGCCTGGCTGGCTCTTTGCTTTGAGGTCGCCAAGGGGTCCCACCTTCATGTTCTGACTCTTGTCCTCCTCTGGGATCCCCACTGGAGTGTCCCTAGTAGCACCCTAGCCCTCCATCCGGCCTTACCCACCCTGCTTGCTCTCCCTGTGCACTTTCTATGCTGGGCCAAGGGGAGGGGGCACAGGAAGGGTGGGTCCACCTGCCCTGGGGGCCATGTGGAGGCTGTGGGAACAGCTGGAGCCTGTCCAGGGCTGGACAGATGTGCACACAGTCGGGAGGTTTGGTTTCTTTGTTCTAGGGCTCTCTACAGCCAAGCGAGGGTAGGAGGAGAGCGTGGATATTCAAGTATATGCGAGGTGCCTGACCCGGATGGGGTACGGGGCGTCTGTGGAGGGCGGGTGGCCGCATCTCCTTCCTTCTCCCTGAAGATTGCCCTGCCAACCCCTCTGCAGGTCAGCCTCAGGCTGTTGGGGAGACTCAGTTTCCTGAGTGACATCTGAGGAGCAGCCACAGAGAGAGGATGGCCCAGGTCCTACATGTGCCCGCCCCATTCCCAGGTCAGGGGCTGATGGGTGGGAGAGGGAATGGGAAGGATGCCCTGACGGTCTGGGGCTGGGGGAGGCAGCCATAATATGAGGACCTGACGTGGGGGAACAGCTCTGACTGTGGGCCTGACAGGGAAGGACAGCTCTGTGACAGTCATGTGAGGGAGGGGACGGCCGTAATGTGAGGTCTGAGTGAGGAAAGGACACCTCTGTCCTTGGCATCAATGGGTGACATGACCAGACAAGACCTTGTTGATCAATGGTGGGCCACCAATGCTGGCAAAAGCCACCTGTGTCCCTGGGCTATCAGCTGGGCAGAAAGGGGCATACTTAAAGGCCTCGGCTTTCCCCAACTCCAGGAACCCCTGGCCAGGCCACCCCAGCAGCCTTCCCCAGCAAGGAGCCAGACCCGCCATACTCAGTGGAGACGCCCTATGGCTACCGCCTGGACCTGGACTTTCTTAAGTACGTGGATGACATTGAGAAGGGCCACACATTGCGCAGGGTGGCGGTGCAGCGCCGGCCACGCCTGGGCTCCCTGCCACGGGGCCCGGGCTCCTGGTGGACGTCCACAGAATCGCTGTGCTCTGACGCCAGTGGGGACAGCCGGCACTCGGCCTACTCCTACTGTGGCCGCGGCTTCTACCCACAGTACGGAGCCTTGGAGACCTGCAGCGGCTCCAACCCACGCGTGGAGCGCACGCTGCTGGATGCGCGGCGCCGGCTGGAGGACCAGGCGGCTGCCCCATCATCGGGTGGCCTGGGCTCCTTGACGCCCAGCGCCGCAGGCTCCACCAGCTCCCTGGCAGGTGTGGGCCTGCTGCCCCCCACACCTCGCAGCTCCGGCCTGTCCACCCCGGTGGCACCCAGCGCTGGTCACCTGGCCCACGTTCGTGAACAGATGGCCGGGGCCCTTCGCAAGCTGCGCCAGCTGGAGGAGCAGGTCAAGCTGATTCCCGTGCTCCAGGTCAAGCTGTCGGTGCTCCAGGAGGAGAAGAGACAGCTCACAGTGCAGCTCAAGAGCCAGAAATTTCTAGGTCACCCCTCAGGGACACGGAGCCGGAGCGAGCTCTGCCTGGACCTTCCGGAGGCCCCCGATGACCCTGCTGCGCCAGAGACCCGCTCGGTGGGCACCTGGGTTCGAGAACGGGACTTGGGCATTCCAGATGGTGAAGCTGCCCTGGTGGCTAAGGTGGCCGTGTTGGAGACCCAGCTCAAAAAAGCGCTTCAGGAGCTGCGGGCGGCTCAGACCCAGCAGGTAGATCTTCAGCCTCAGGCCTGGCCGCCACCAGAAACCCAGGTCCGCGTGGACACTGTGCGAGTAGTGGAGGGTCCCCGGGAAGTGGAGGTGGCAGCCAGCACTGCAGCAGGGACCCCTGCACAGCGAGCTCAGAGTCTGGAACCCTACGGAACAGGGCTGAAGGCCCTGGCCACATCTGGGGGGACAGAGAACACCCACGTGTTCCGAAGTCATGAGGTGGTGGAAACCATGTGCCCGCTGCCCGCTGCTACCACCAGCAACGTGCACACAGCCAAGAAGATCAGTATTACAGAACGGAGTTGCGTTGGTGCAGCCAGGATGGCAGGTGAGTGGTGTAATCTGGGGGGGCCCAATAGCACTCCCTCCTCATCCTAACCTTCAGCCAAACAGGTGGCCCCAACCTATCAAAGTGAGAGGATTCCAAGATGGACCTCGGAGTTGTAGGCATTGGGCAGAGAAATTTGGTGTTTTGGGCCTGGGGAGATGGCCCAGTTGGTATAGCGCTTGCTGTACAAGAACCTGAATTATGATCTGGCACCCATGTGAAAACAAAGCCATGTGGATTCGTCCCCATCACAGGGAGACAGAGGCAGGAAGGTAATGGGGGCCAGATAGACTAGGTTATTTGGTGAGTTCTAGCCTGTGATGGACCTTGTCTGAGACAACAAGACAGCCCGGTGAGATGGCTCGGTGGGTCAGGGCACCTTGGAGCCCAGCCAGATGAGCTGCGTTCTATCCCTGGAGTCCACATGGTAGGAGAGCACAACTCACTCTTGCAGGCTGTCCTCCGAGTGCCACAGCTGTGCCGAGGATCTGTGTGCCCTGGCCACATAAACGAATCATAACGTTTTATAAGGTAGGCAGTACCTTGAGGAACACCATCTGTTTACCTCTGGCCTAAACACATATGCACATAGCACACACACAGGAACACACACATGCATACAAACACATTCACACTCATGTGCACATACGTACACTCCTGCCTGCCGTACACGGATATGCATATGCATATGCATGCACACTCACACATACACGCACAAAGAAATTGAACATCTAGCATACTGCCTTGTGATGAAGTATAAAAACTCCAGAGAACATGAGTTGTTTAGAGGAGGTTCTTCAAGGTTGTTGGTTTCATAGTAAGTTCCCTCTTTTGAATTAAGAACTGGCAGAGATCAGCTGGGCAGTGGTGGCACACGCCTTTAATCCCAGCACTTGGAAGGCAGAGGCAGGCAGATTTCTGAGTTCAAGGCCAGCCTGGTCTACAGAGTTCCAGGACAGCCAGGGCTATACAGAGTAACCCTGTCTCGAAAAACAAAACAAAAGAAAAGAAAAGAACTGGCAGAGATCAAGACAGTAGATAGAGTGTCTTGTTCATGTTCCTGAGGGACAGCCTCGGGCATGGCTGGATCCAGGTGCTCAGGCGTTATGTGGCATCTCTAAGTCACTGTACAGTGGGACCTTCAGATGGATGAATCTGGAAGTGAGGTGTTCTCTCCTCTCCACAGATCTGCTTAGGTAACATTACACCAGATAAAAATCCCAGGAATGGCCCTCAGTGGCAGACCCAACCATTGAGCCTTGAAGGCCAAAGAGACCCTACCGAAGCCCAGTGGCCTTCGGAAGAGGAATTGGGGGTGTGCCCAGAGGAAGTGCTGAGTCCTCATGCCAGGAAAGGCTGGATACAGATCACCAGCTGCCCAGAAGCTGCCAGAATGATTCATAAGATTAGTGACAGCTGTTCTGTCTTGGGACAGGCCAAGGGGTGCCAGCTGCTGCACTAAGTGTGTCACCAAGGGGGCCTGAGGAAGATGGGCCCACAGCCAGATACCTCGGTTTCCATCACTGTGTGACCTCAGCTGAATGACACCACCTCTCTGGGCCTCCATTTTCTTCCCTGTGACTTGCTCTAAAACAGATACAGCCTACAGCTCTGGAAGCATATAGTTCTGGAGCGAATGCATACAGTAAGCGCTCAAGCAGTGCTGCTTGCTGTTTCTGCTGACACCAGGTTGACCTGATTTGTTTCCTTTAGGTTGCTTGGTTTAAGTTTTCTTTTCCTTTTGGGGTATGTGGCATTTGAGACAGTCTTGCTGTGTCATGAGGTCCACCCTTGAGCCCTTCCCTTCCCTTTTCTCTCCATCTCTCCGATGAGTACTGTCTATCAGGAGACCTTGGCTGGCTTAGCCTTGAACCCTCAATCCTCCTGCTTCAGCCCCAAGCAGCTGGGATTACAGAGTGTTTAATCCATGCCCGACTTCAACTCTGCTTATAGTTGGGGAAACTGAGGCTTAGTATCAGGAATCACTGTGCCAGAGTCTGCACCTAGGAACCCTGCATCTCACCCCCAGATCCAGGTCACGCTGGCCGGAGCCCTGCTGACTCTAACGAGCCGGCTGCAGGGCGAGGGCCCAGCTGTGTTTCCTTGCTTCCCTGTTCCTGGCCAGCTACGGAAACCACCCCTCTGTTCCATGTCCATCCAAACACCCAGCCCTGAGGTTCTGGCCCCCGGCCAGGGGTCCGCCCAGCACAGCCTTGGAATCTTTGAGAAGCACCCTCCATTCCAGACATGCCTCTCAGGGCAGTCATGGGGCCTTCTACTCACAGGACATAGAGGCAAAGCTATGTTCACTGCCTGTGAAAGTCCTCCCTCATATCTCACTGCACTCCCTGTTGCTGTATCTTGGCCTCACTTAGATGGAGCTGGAGTATATTCATTTGTTTCATCTTGTTCAACGGATGCTTAGTGCTTATTGTCACAGGTTCTGAGAACACAGCAAGAGATCATACTTACCAGTGTCCCTGCTCAGGGCCTGTGAGATGGCCCAGCAGGTAAAGGTGCTTGCTGCCAACCAAGTCTGATCTCAGACACACATTTTGTTTGTTTATTTTTTGGGACAGGGTCTCACTGTATATCACTGGTTGGCCTGGAACTTACCAAGGAGACCAGGCTGGCCTCCAGTTCACCTGCCTCTGACTCTCGAATTCTGGGATTGAAGGTGCACACCACCATGCCTTCCCCCGAGACTCACATATTGGAAAGAAGCAACCCCACACACAAGCTGTCCTCTGCTCTTCACACAGGCACTAAGCCACGGCACACACCCTTCCCCCACTAAGTAAATAAATACATAAATAAATGTACTTTTATTTTTAGAGACAGGGTCTCATATGTAGACCAGGCTACCCTCAGATTTATAGAGTTCCACCTGACTCTGGAGTATTAGAATTAAAGATGTGTGCACCAGCATGCCCAGAAGTAAGTGTAATTAAAAGAAAAAAAAACAACTTCAGAAAATATATGAGAGACCAAGTATCCACATGAGAAATATGTGTTCAGATCAAAACTGAGGGGAACGGGGCAGGGCTGGTGACAGTTCCCTGGGGACATGGCCGCCCTGTGCCTTGTAATCTTGAGCATGCTTTTCCAACTCTGTGTGGTCTACTCCCATAGCACCCGAACCTCCTCAAACTGCAGCACTCTCCTGTAAATTGGGTGCCCTGACAGATCATTGTGCTGGAGTGTGGCCCCCTTGATAGAGGCCCTGCCTAGACTCCCCCAGTGAGGGGCTGAGGGTGGCCCAGTGGTGGAGCAGTGTCTAGTCCTGTGAAGGCCTAGGGTCTGGCCCTGGCACTGAAGCCCATTGTGTAGTCTGGCTGTGGACGCTCCCAGTCAGCTCTAGGCTCTGTACTGTTTGTTGACTGAATATATTCTGGTGTGGTAGCACAAGCTTACAAGCCCAGCACTCAAGAAGCTGAAACGGGGATCACCTCAGCTTCAAGGCCAGCCTGGGCTTCAGAGAGAGTCTCAAAACAACAAATGCTAAGATAGGAGGTAATGGAGCTGGCAAAGCCTCGTGGGCAGAGAAGCGATGGGAGGCTCCAGGCCAGGGCACAGCCCAGGATCAAGGCCCTGGGGTCAAGAAGAACTTGGGCTGATGAATGATCTAGAAGGTAGAGGGTGGGCTGGAGAGATGGCTCAGTGGTTAACAGCCCTGACTGACTGCTCTTGCAAAGGTCCTGAGTTCAATTCCCAGCAACCACATGGTGGCTCACAGCCATCTGTAATGGGATCTGATGCCCTCTTCTGGTGTGTCTAAAGAGAGTGACAGTGTATTCACATACATAAAATAAATAAATAATAAATCTTTTTTAAAAGAAAAAGAAAAAAAGGTAGAGGGCAAAGAGTGAGGTGCTGGGGGAATCTAAGCACCCAAGAGTGAGTGCCACAGACTCCTGAGCTGGGGCAGTGCAGTGTTGGAAACGAACTATGATGGTGTTCGGCTGACGGCATCACATCATGTCTGCGGAGGTTGGTAGGCCTGATGGTATATCATGGAGCACTCCTTGGAGGAAGAGGCAGGGGAAGTGACCTCTTTAGCATCTAGTGAGAGCTATGTTTCTAAGCAGGACAGGAATTTACTTTCTCCAGCTGAAGAGTTGGGGAAGCCCCCACCTCCACAAACACACACATGCCCAGGCTTGAAAGAGGTAGGCAAGGTGGACTGAAAGACTTGTAGTCCTGTACACACACACACAACAACAACATGCACAAACAAATCTTACAGCCAAGTGTGGTGGCAACACTCCTTTAATCAGAGTGACAATTAGGTCTTTAAGTTTGAGGCCAGCCTGGTCTACATAGTGAGCTCCAGAACAGCCAAGGCTGTGGCTCAAGCAAGACCCAGACTCAAGCAACAAAAAAGTAATTTATTGTCTTTGTAGAACTGGAAAGTACAGAAAAATCTAGAATACCAGAAACCTAGGTGTAGCTGCTTTCTAGATTTTTGTTTGTTCTGTTTTGCTGAGATAGGGTCCCCCTCTAGTCCAGGCTAGCCTGGAACTCATGGTCATGCTGCAGCCTTAGCTTCTGTGAGTGTTGGGATTGCAGACGTATATAACCAGCACAGCTCCTGCCCTTGGCTTCCATGCCCCACACATGCCAGGCCAGCATTCCACCTCGGGCCATGCTCTAAATTACTTTAAACTAAATACTTTTAAATTACTTTTAAACTAAATTACTTTAGTGTTTCAGGTAGCCCAAGATAACCTTGAACTCCTAATCCCCAGTCCTCTTCCCCTTGAGTGCTGGGTACAGGAGCGAGCCACCATGCCTGCTTTATAGGCTGCCAGGGATGGTTCCACAGCCTGCAGCAGCTCACACATGTTCTCCCACCCCAGCTTCAGTCCTTTGTTCATTTTGTAGCCCAGGCTGCTCTTGTTGCCTTTCCTCTATCTGGCTTGCCCAAACTGGGCCCTCAGGCTTGAGCCACCATAGCCAGCCCGAATTTTTCAAATGCATAAAAGAAAAGTATGTTTTTAATACCTGGCACCACAAAGCTGGTGGAAATTATTGTTTTGGTTGATTTTATTTATTTTTTCAGCTGCAATGAAACCCAGGGCCTCGTGCATCCTGGGCAAACAATCTGCTCTTGGGCTGGGCCCTGGCCCTATGTTTTTCATGTTTTCCTTTTGATTTTCCCCAGCCACATAAAAATGCAAAGGCACCAAGCATGGTAGTGCATGTACCTACCAAGCGCATTCCTGCACTTGGGAGACGGAGGCAGGGGGATTTTTTTGAGTCCTAGGTAGTTCTAGGGCTACATAGCAAGATGCCATCTTGATAGAGAACGGAAAGGAAAAGAAAGAATTTAGAGTAAACACGCACTTGGGCCATCTTGACTGGAGAATGCTTGTGGAGTTGGAGGCAGAAAGCATCATCAGTTTGAGGATGCAAAACAAAAAAAAACAAAAACAAAAAGTAAAAGCCGGGCAGTGGTGGTGCACACCTTTAGTCCCAGCACTTGGGAGGCAGAGGCCGGCGGATTTCTGAGTTTGAGCCAGCCTGGTCTACAGAATGAGTTCCAGGACAGCCAGGGCTACACAGAGAAACCCTGTCTCGAAAAACAAAACAACAACAACAAAAGAGAAAAAAAGAAACACAGAAAGTAAAAAAGGGGGGAAAAAGAGGAAGTTCTTTTTACTTCTCCTGTGTTTACTGTACTTTAAGAGAGAACTAAAGGGCAGCCTGGGGTACATAAGACCCTGCCTCAAAAATACAAATAAACCAAAACCAAGGACTGGAGAGATGGCCCGAAGTTAAAAGCCCTTACAGCTCCTGCAGAGGACCCGTTTGCCTCAGCAGCCGCATCAGGAGGCTCACACCCACCTGTGACTCCCAATCCCCTGAAGCCTCCCCAGGCACACTCTTGATTAAAAATAAATCTTAGAAAACATATCGACACATTGTCCAACAGCATGGTGTGTACAGTCTCACTGAGTCCGGCTCACCTGTTTTTTAATTACAGCTTTCATCTCAATCGAGTCATTATATATGTTTTTTATTTTTCTTCTGGTCTGTTTTTTTAGTTTTCTGAAACAGGGACTTTCCCTTGTACTGCAAGCTACCTCCGCCTCAAACTCCTGATCGTCCTTTTCTGCCTCCCCAGCGCGCTGGGGTCACAGATGCACACTGCCATGCTTGGACAACATACTTTATCCCCTCTTGAATTCCTTACAAATGTGTTTCTTTGTTCTGGGTGTGTGTACGGCACATGTGAGTGTCCGAGCACAGCTTTGGGGAGACATGTCTCCCACCATGTGAATCCCCGCAATCAAACGCAAGCCAGCCACTTAGCAGCAAGCTCCTTTCTTCACTGACCCATCTCGCCTGGCCTGTATTTTGCTTTTTGAAGATGATGTTTCTCTGTGCTTCCCTGGCTGGCTACCAAGCAATCCTCCTGCCTCACCCTCTCCATTCCCTGGGCCCTCAGGCATGTGCCACCGCCCCAGGCCGTCCTATCCTTTAATAACGTTCCAGCACCTTCAGCAGCTAATTTAGATATTCTGTGTCCCTGGAAAACATGCCCTGTGCCTGCCTGATTTCCTTAAATGGTCTTGTGTTTCAGAAAAACAAGATTCTCTTTCTGTTTCTTGTTTTTTCCACTTTAATTTTTTTTTTTTTTTTTTTACACTCCAGTGCTGGGACAGGGCTGTGGACATCTTGCAAGCCAGGCAAGAGCCATGCTGCTGAGTGCCTGCCCCCGTATTTTATTACCTCTATTAATTTAAGGGTGATGGGGGTATTTGTGTGGCGGTTAGTGGGCAGTTTGGGTGTGTGTGTTCTCTTCTTCCACATTGTGGGTCCTAAGGATCAAACTCAGGTCACCAGCCTTGGCAGCAAACTCCTTTACCGACTGAGCCACCTTGCCAGACCTGTGTCTAGCTGTTTCTCCATGGGTCTGAGAATCTGAATTCAGGCTGTCCGTTCTTGTGGCTAATCTGCTGAGTCATCACACCAGCCCCTTTGTTTTTCTCTTAGATAAAGTCTTGTGCAGGTTAGCTTCAAACTCACCTTAGCTGGGGCAGACCTTTGACCTGTCATTCTCCTGGACAACCTCCCAGGTGGCAGGGAGGCAGGCCTGGAGAAAGGGGTGGGAGGTGGGGGTGCTGAGCACATGTGAGCGTCGTGTGTGGCAGTCAGTGCACCCACAGAGACTGGTTTGAGATGGAGTGTTTTGTTTGCTCCTTTCACTCCCCTGCTGGCCGACCTAGGGTTCTAAGAAGTCTCCATGCTGTCCCGGGATCACAGACAAACATGCCAGGGTTTGGGGATTTGAATTCAGATCCTAAGGCTTGCACTGCAGGTGCTGTGCTCACCAAGGCACAAGGCGGTTTTTTAAAAATTGTTACATTTTTATTTACTGGGGGAAGGGGAGTGTCAGAGGCTAACTTTGAGGAGTCAGGCTTGGCAGCAAGCACCTTTACCCTTTGAGCCCTCTTGCTGGCCCTAGAAAAGATTTTTTTCCTGCTGTTATTTTTGACCTGAAGCTGTTTGAATGCATGGATTCAGAGTGCCGAGGTACCCACCACTGTAGGCCTGCTGTTGCTGCTGTTGTTTTTGTTTTGCTTTGGCTTGTTTTTTCCAAAACAGTGTTTGTCTGAGTAGCCCTGGTGGTCCTAGAAGTCAGTGTGTAGACTAGGCTGGCATCAAACTCAGAGACCCATCTGTGTCTACCTCCTGAGTGTTTGGACTAAAGGCGTGTGCCACCACCTGATGCTATTTCAACATGTGAACACCCTGCTGGGGCTGGAAGGAACCTTTTAAGCCGAGTTTGTTTATTTGTTTGTTTGTTTGTTTGTCTTCTTTCTCTTCTTCACATGGGCTCTTGCACATATACATACGTGTGTGTGTGTGTATGTGTGTGTATGTGTATACATATGTATATATACACACACACACATTTACATGTAGGCTGGACTCGTCCATGTTCTCTTGCCTCAGACTTCTATCCTGGAGCCTGGATTATAGGGATGAGCCAGCACACAGACTTTAACAGGTTTACTGTTATTCCTGTTTTTATTCTTGAGGCGCATAGTTTGTTTGGAGGAGGCAAGCATGTTACTACTGAAGGCGTGCCAATGTCAGACGCTGGTCCTCACCTTCTGCTTCTCTCATTTGCTGCTGGTTCCCCAGGCTAGCCCATGGGCTTCCAGTGGTTTCCCCATCTTGCCATAGGAACCCTGGAATTGCAGACTTCTACCACTATGTCCAGCTTACACACAGATGAACTCAGGTCGCCAGGGAAGTTCCCTTACCCACTGAGCTGTCCTGCCAGCCCTCCAGCCTCTAGCATTTAAAGTCTGGAGCTCTAAGCCAGGCATAGTGGGGAATGCCTGCTATCCTAGCACCCATGACTGAGGCAGGAGGCTCTCCAGCACAAGGCCAGCCTGAGCTATAGAGAAAGACCCACAAAACAACACCAGCCAAAGCCTGAAGATGTAATTCTGAGGATGCAGGCTCAGAATGCAGGAAGTGCTGAGTTCTGTCACAGAACTTGGAAAGTAGAGGGCAGTGAGTTCAAGGCCAGCCTGGGCTACATAAGACTCTCGAGCAAGCCAGAACCAGAGCTCAGTTAAGAATACTGCAGTAGAGCCGGGCGGTGGTGGCGCACGCCTTTAATCCCAGCACTTGGGAGGCAGAGGCAGGCGGATTTCTGAGTTCGAGGCCAGCCCGGTCTACAGAGTGAGTTCCAGGACAGCCAGGGCTATACAGAGAAACCCTGTCTCGAAAAACCAAAAAAAAAAAAAAAAAAAAAAAAAAAGAATACTGCAGTAGAAAGAAAAAAAGAGAAAAAGAAAAGAAAAAATTAGCCGGGCAGTGGTGGCACACGCCTTTAATCCCAGCACTTGGGAGGCAGAGGCAGGGGAATCTCTGAGTTCGAGGCCAGCCTGGTCTACAGAGTGAGTTCCAGGACAGCCAGGGCTA
Organism: Grammomys surdaster; assembly: GCF_004785775.1. Taxonomy (NCBI): domain Eukaryota; kingdom Metazoa; phylum Chordata; class Mammalia; order Rodentia; family Muridae; genus Grammomys; species Grammomys surdaster. The sequence goes on along the minus strand of NW_021604598.1, from coordinate 2,769,443 downwards.
CACAGAGAAACCCTGTCTTGAAAAACCAAAACAAAACAAAACAAAACAAAAAAAAGAATACTGCAGTAGTGTACAGAACCTGGGTTCCATCTTCAGGAACACAAAACAATGATAATAAATAGTAAATGAGAAGTTTGACACACCCAGCACTGGCTCCTGGTTCACAAAGTAAATTCAGTTCTCTGTCAGCTGGGATCACCACACCCCGGACTATACTGCTTTTGGACAGGTTTGTAGCCAAGTGTCCCACCCCACCCTGTCCTGTCCACACTCAGCCTGTGTAGAGAAAGCACTTAAAGCTCCTGGCAGAACTCGAGGAGGTCCCAGGAACTTCAGGAAGCAGTGAATTGCTTCTGTTACAAAAAAAAAGAAAGAAAAAAAAAACCCAAAAGTTAGTGGTAGTAGCTCCTACCTTTAATTCTAGTGTTTAAAAAACTGGGGCCGGCCCCCCCCCCCCAAGAATCAGGGCAGCCAGGGTTTAAAAATTGAGACCCTCTCCCAAAAAAAAAAACTTAGATTTAAAAAAAAAAAAGTAATGATTAAAGAGAACTTCCACTCCTGGGCCCTCAGCGAAGCTCTCCTCATAGCAGGAAGCAGATGCCGTAAGGAAGGAGGGACACAGAGCTTCAGCAGGAGGAGGAGGCCACAGCCAGCAAGGTGAAGTGGAAGTGCACTGAGACCACACTTGAGGCTTGGGTACTGCACGTCCTTGGAGACTGGGCCCAAGAGATCACGGGTGTTGGGTGATCTCAACACTCCTGAGACAGAGGCCAGACACTCTCTGATTTGGGTGCTAGCGTGGTCATGTAGTGAGTTCTAGGCCACCCAGGTTACACCATAAGACCTTCTCTGAAAAAAGAAAAAAACAAAAATAAAGTGCTGAGAGATGGGGACAGCAGTTAAAAGCACCGGCTGCTCTTGCAGAGGCCCAGGTTCAATTCCCAGTACCCAGATGATGGCTCACACCATCCCGTTCCAAAGAAACTAATGGATGCTGTTTCTCTTCTATGCAGGCACCAGGATGCACATGGTGCATAGACAGACAGACATTCAGGCAACACATACATATGCACACATTAAAAAATGTTAAAACTTAGAATAATGATACTCGTGGTAGAGGTGCCCCCTTACGTGTGTGTTACGTGGGGGTGGGGGCTGCGTGGAGAGAGCAGTGCTCGTTCACGGAAGCCAGGTTGTCGGCCTGTACAGCAAACGCCTTTCTCCTCCTTGCTGGGAACGCCGTCTTGGTGGCCACCGCAGCAGCAGGAATCTCGTATTGACAATGGTCTGCAGTTGACCATCTCCAGAGCTTACTTCTTTTTAATCGAGACAGTCTGGCTACGGAGCCTTGACTGGCCTGGAGCTTGCTGTGTAGACCAACCTGATGTCAGCCTCAGAGAGCCCCCGCCCCTGCCCCCGCCCCTGCCTCTCCAGTGCTGGGATTAGAGGCCTGCACCACAGCACCTAACCTACTGCACGCTTATCTTCTCCAAGTAAAATTTTGGCAGAGCAGGGTTTTGATTGGCTTGGTTGATTGGTTGTAGTGCTGAGATTGGAATCGAAAGCCTCACACTCTAGACAAGTGCTCTACCACCAAGCCACGCCCCAGCCACGCCTCCAAGCCACGCCCCAGCCCCTCACTGGGGATTCTAGGCAAGCACTTATCACTGAACTATGTCCCAGTTTTTAAAATAGTTTATAAATGCAAAGTTTTTCAAAGGTATGGTGGTACATGTCCCTAAACTTAGCGCCAAGGAGGCAGAGGCAGGCAAATGACCACAAATCCAAGGACACCCTGAGCCATGGGATGAGTGAGATCTGGGCCAGTCTAAGCTATACAGGGTCTTGGAGAATATATATGTGTGTGTGTGTATCTTTTTTTTTTTTTTTTTTTGGTTTTTCGAGACAGGGTTTCTCTGTGTAGCCCTGGTTGTCCTGGAACTCACTGGTTGACCAGGCTGGCCTCGAACTTACAGAGACACTTCTGCCTCTGCCTCCCAAGTTCTGGGATTAAAAGTATGTGCCACCAGTGCTCAGCTGTGGCCAAAGTTTTTAATTACATGTATATATTTAGTGAATGAAGGTGTGGCTCTGAGTGTGTGGGGCTCTTGTCTTGCCAGGTGTTCCGCAGTCTCCTGCAGAGCCTTCCTCTAGCACACACCCTGCTGCAGACTCGACAATACAGCCTGAGAACCCTGCCCCGGCTACCCAGGACACCACTGACAGGAAGCCCACCAGGCCAGCAGCATCGCAGGACTCACAAGTGGCTGAGGGAGCAGGTCAGCAGACATCTGTGAGGGACACGGGACCCCAGTCATCCACAGTGGACTCAGAATCACAGGTCACTTACACCACATGGTCTCTCTTAGGCAGAGCCTCCGTGGGGGTCCAGTCTATCATGAAGAGGAAAGAGGACCCTATAGACCCTGAAGTCCACCAGAGGAACCTCCAGTTTGTGGGAGTCAATGGCGGGTGAGTGAATCTCCAGCCCCCGGTGACTCTTAAGTCCTTCATACTGTAATACTGACTCTTATGAACAGGGGGCCTGAGCTTGCCTGCTGCCGAGAGCTGCGATCAGGCAGGCCCTCACAGTTAATCCCTTGCATCAAAGCATAAGGAATATAGGATAGAATCTGAAGTAAAGGAACATGTGCACCTTGCTGAGACTCCTTCAGTGGCTCTGGAGCCTGCGCAGGCCAACTGTGCCCTCAAACAGCACTGACTGCAGATCCAGCGGAGGCCGTGACGGTTGCAGTGTGGCATGGGTAGAAATGGAGGACTGTGGGCTGTTGAATCCCCCAGTGAGGGGCTGGGTGTGGATATCAGACACCCACTTAACCTAACATGTGACGTCCTTCATCCCCAGTCTGAAATGTAGAGAAACTAAGGACGAGAGGTCACAGCAGTCTCTCCTACACACATCCTAATCAGTGTCCTTCCCTGGCCCCTTTAGGTATGAGTCCTCCTCGGAAGACTCCAGCACAGCAGAAAACTCCGAACATGAGAGCACAGAGAACGAGGGCCCAGAGCCACCGGCAAGGACTCTGAGCCCAGCTGACCACCCACAGCTCAGGCCTCCAGGGGCTGCAGTGGCCAAGACCAGTCTGGAGGGGTGCCAGCTCTCCCAGGAATCCCAGGGCATGCCTGCAGCTGAGGCGGCATCAGGATCCGACCCTGAGGAGGAAATTCGGTCAGTTCTCTGGGTGGGATGGTATTGGACAGGGTGAAGGATAGCTCATCCGCTGCTGCCTGGGCTCCGGCCATGCAGGCTTCCTGTCAGTCACTCAGGTTAGTCAGCCGGGAATTCCTGTCAGTCACTCTACTGACAAGGAGCACTTGATTTTTGAGCATCTCACCTGACCTGAGTGTTTTCTTCTCTTTTGAGACAGGGTCTCACTTTGAGCCCTGACTGGCTTGGAACTCATTAAGTAGACCAGGATAGCCTCAAACTTAGAGCTCTGCCTGCCTCTGGCTCATGGGTACATGTCATATGTATGCATACGTGTTTGTGGATGCATATGGGTATATGTGCATGGGAAGTCTGTGTTGTTTCCTTATCTTTCTTTTTATGTTTGTGTATGTGAAGTGTGGATGTGTGTACTGTGTGTGTGTGTGCACATGGGGCTATGTTTTTTGTGTCCGTGTTTGTGATGTGGGTGCAGGTGTTTGTGTAGGTACATCTGCACATATGTGTACATGGGAATGCCCAAGACTGGCACCCAGTGTCTGTGTGGCCATCACTGTACCTGTATCTATTCAGTCAGCATCTCTCCCTGACCCCAGGTGACTGTGCAATGCAGCTTAGCTTGCTGGCTTGTTCTGCAGATTACCTGTGTCTTTCACCCGCATGCTGGGTTTGCAGTTCCCTTCCACATACCCACCTGGAATTTCCGTGGGTTCTAGGAATGTGGATTCCTGCCCTCGCTCTGGCACAACAAGTCCCTGTCTACTGAGCCATCTTCCTACCCACTCCCTTTTTATTTTGAGATAAGGTCTTATTGAGTTGCCCAGACTAGCCTTGAGCTCACTCTATAGCATAGGCTGCCTTGAACATGCAGTCCTACTACCTCCATCCAGTTCCTGCGTGTTAGGATTACGAACAGGTGTACCCAGCCTAGTTTACGGGGTGCTGGGGCTGGAACTCAGGGCGTCATGCCTATTAGGCAATCTAACAAATGAACCTTGTGCCCATCTCCAACTCTCTGTACTTTCTCTGTAGAATTGCCAAGTTGCCCATGCTAGCCTTTGACTCATTGTAAGCCAGGCTGGCCTTGAACCTGCAGGCCTCTTGCCTCTACCTTCAAGTAGTTGGGAGTTCCAGTCAAGTCCACCAGCCCTGGCAATGAATGTACTCTAGTGGATTTGAAGCTATCCTAGGACACATGAGACCATGTCTCAACAAATTGGGAGAGGGCTCTCAGATGGTGGCTCACTGCTCTTCCAGAGGACCTAGGTTCAATTCTCAGCACCCATATGTGTTGTGAGACAAAACATTTTCTGGGAAGACACATTAAACCCCAGCTAGGAAGTCCATGACAGATAAAAGTACAGATACCACCAAAGTCCAACTTGGTCAACCAGGGAGTTTTATTGGGGTTACTTACAGGAATATGAAGGGCTACTTAAAGAATCAGAAGTGACTCACACATAGCTAGCTGCATCACTAAGGCAAACCCCAGCATGAACTACAGCTCACAAAGCTGGGACCCTGGAGCTCACTGCACACCCTGCAGACAGCTTAACAGACTGGAGAGTGTCCTTTCTGAGGGACTCTAGTCTAAACCTTTTCCAGGCAGCTTGTCTGTTTTAAGAGTCTTCTCCACAGCTCAGCTTCTCTTCCTCTGTGGGGACTCTCAGCTTTCATTGTTTACTGTGGAAGGAAAAGACATAGTGAATCTGATATGTTTCAGGGACTTCCTGAAGCTTCTTTGAGTTGTTTGCTTTCTGCTTATGGAGTGTCCCACAGAATGGAATGTTTCAGTCTTAGAGGAAACTATTAAACAACAATGTGACTGCTCACAATCATGTGTAACTCAGGGGATCCAACACCGTCTCTGGCCTCTTCAATAGGGCACACATGGTGCACGGACAGACAGACATGCAGGCAAAACACCCATACACATAAAATAACAATGAATAAATCTTTTTCTAGTTTACAATCTGATAACATTTCTTCCTTTCTCTTCCCATATATGCTGTTCTGCTCTCTTTCTTTTCTTTTTTTTTTTACTAATTGTCACTGCATGCATATATGTGTATACCTCTATATTTCTCAGTATAACCTGTTCAGTCTGTATAATGCTGCCTGTATGTATATTTTCAGGGTTGACCAAAAATAAATTAATCTTTAAAAAGATAATGATAACAGGAGGTGGTGGCGAACCTTTAAATCTCAGTGCGGGGAGAGGAGGGGCAGAGGCAGACAGAGATCTTTGAATTCAAGGCCAGCCTGGTCTACAGAATGAGTTCCAGGACAGCCAGGGCTACATAGAAAAACTCTGTTGTTTTTTGTTTTTGTTTTGTTTTGTTTTTCAAATCCAAAATGATGATGATGATGGTGTTGGGGAGGAGGATGAAATGAGGAACACCCATGTTGGGGAAGAGGATGAAATGAGGAACACCCATGTTGGGGAAGAGGATGAAATGAGGAACACCCATGTTGGGTAGCTCATAACTGCCTATAACTGCAGCTCCGGGGACTATCCCCGCCTCAGGAACTTGCAGTCAGGTGCACAGACACACGTATATTAACATAAACTTTTTAGATTTTGTCTTAGTTAGAGTTTTGCTGCTGTGAGCAGACACCATCACCAAGGCAAGTCTTATAAGGATACATTTCATTGGGGCTGGCTTACAGGTTCAGAGGTTCAGTCCATTATCATCAAGGTGGGAACATGGCAGCATCCAGGCAGGCACAGTGCAGGAGGAGCTGAGAGTTCTACATCTTCATCTGAAGCCTGCTAGTGGAAGCCAGTCTTCCAAGCAGCTAGGACTAGCGTATTAGAGCCCACGCCCACAGTGACACACCTACTCCAACAAGGCCACACCTCCAAATAGTGCCACTCCCTGGGCCAAGCATATTCAATCCATGACAGATTGGTTTATTTTATTTTGTACATATGAGTGTTTTGCGTGCAGGTAGGTATGTGCACCACATGTTTACCTGGTGCCCATAGAAATCAAAAAGGGATCCCCTGGGACTGGAGTGGGTGCTAGGAACCAAACCCACACCTTTTAGAGAAAAAGGTGCTCTTCATTACTGAGCCATCTCTCCACCCTTAAACATAAACCTTCAAACATAGATAAAGGGGCTGGAGAGACGGCTCAGGAGCTAAGAGAGCTGCCTGCTCTTCCAGAGGACCCAGGTTCAAGTCCAGCCCCACATAGTAGTTCATAGCTGACTGTAATGTTAGTTCCAGGGGATCTATAGACATATATAATTGTATATTATAATCATACATTGCTTATAATTGTATAAGCGAAACACCAATGCAGGTTAAAATAAATTTTTAAGAAAATGATTTAAAAGAATTCTGGGCAGTGATGATGCATACACATGTCTTTAATCTCAGGAGGCAGAGGCAGGGGAATCTCTGAGTTCAAGGCCAGCCTGGTCTACAGAGTGAGTTTCAGAGCAGCTAAAGCTACACAAAGAAACCCTGTCTCAAAAAAACAAAAAAGTAAAATAAAATAAAAATCTTTAGGCCAGGCGGTGGTGGCGCATGCCTTTAATCCCAGCGCTTGGGAGGCAGAGGCAGGTGGATTTCTGAGTTCGAGGCCAGCCTGGTCTACAGAGTACCCTGTCTCGAAAAATCAAAAAAAAATTTAATAAATTAGTAAATTTTTAGAAAGTAAAGCAACATAATCTCACTCCTCTTCTGTTTCTGGCAGGATGGATCTGAGCCCTGACCTCATATCAGCCTGCTTGGCCCTGGAGAAATACTTGGAGAACCCAAATGCCCTCACGGAGCGAGAACTGGTACAGAGTACCCCTGGGCACATTCCCACACCATACCCCCGCCTCAGGGTGTCTCTGCACCTACTTAGTGCCAACCCAGACACCAAGGGTCTAGCTTGATGGTGGGTGGGGCTTAAGTGGGTGGAGCATGAGCCCTAGGATTGTGGTGGGGTCCACTGCTACCTGGAGACACCCTGGCTTCATGTTCTTATCTTTGGGATGTTCAGGAGATACTATACTTTCATTTTAGGAGCTGTCTATAATTGTGTTAGAGTCTAAGGGGGCAAGTGAACATTTTAGGGGTTATTTATAATTGTTTTAGAGTGTAGCTTGACTTGAACTCTGAATTTTCTTTCCCTGGGCTCCTGAGTGCTGGGATCAGACAGGTGCTACCTTGGCCAGTCACAGGAGCTTCAGGATGGTGGTCCTAGTCCTCACTCCCCACCCCTGCTGTCTCTGCAGAAAGTGGCCTATACCACAGTGCTTCAGGAGTGGCTGCGCCTGGCCTGCCGCAGCGATGCACACCCTGAGCTTGTGCGGCGACATCTGGTCACCTTCAGGGCCATGTCTGCCCGCCTGCTGGACTACGTGGTCAACATTGCTGACAGCAATGGTAACACTGCCCTGCACTACTCTGTATCACATGCCAACTTCCCTGTGGTGCGGCAGTTGCTGGACAGTGGTAAGCCTCCAGGCAGGACCAGCTTGATAGTCTGATGGGGGAAGCGTGTCTTCCCAAGCTCAGGAGAGAGTTGCTGCCTTCCTGGTCTAAAGCTCCCTTCACAATCTGATGGAGGGTTGGTGGACAGGGATTACAGCTTTTCATTCTGATGGGGGAGGCACTGTCTGAGGGAGCTTCCACTCTCTTGATGTAATAGAGGCAATACACCTTCTAAGTTGGATAGAAGAGAGTGTGCCCTTCAGTGACAGATGACAGAGGCTTTGTCTGATGAAGGAAGCTCTGTCTCCTAGTCTGATAGAGCAATGTAGCCAGTCTAGTGGAACAGAATTGTAAGGCTGTGCCCTTACAGTGTGCTGGGAAGACTCAGTCTTCTCCTTAGCAGTATAATGAATTCTGACTAGACACCAGGGCACTGGTATAGTCACTGAGGGTACCAGTGTGATGGATACTTTCACTGTGTTATGGATACTCTGTTTCCAAAGCCCTTGTGAGAGGGAAGGCCGTGGCCTGGAGCTGGGGATTGGACAGTGGACATGGTTTTCAGTCAGGGAAGAAGAAACCTGTCTTCCCTGGTCTTATGAAGTAGACAGACTCCCAGTCTGTGAGGGAGGCAGAGCCTGCTTAGCAAGTGCCAGGATAAGAAGAGATTGGCTACAAAAAGAAAGAAAAGAAAAATCTGGTAGCTAGGGAGATGGTGCAATGGGTAATGTGCTTTTCCTGCCAGCATGGCCATGGTTCGGGTCCCCAACACCCAAGATGAAAAGAAAACAAAACAAATCTAGGCATGGGTGAAGTCACGCGCCTATAAACCTGGTCCTTGAGAGTGAGGGGTTGGAGACAGGAGAGTCCTGGAGTTTGCTGGCTGCCATCGACAGTTCAGTGACAGATCTCATGTCAAGGATAAGGTGAAGAGCAGTTAAGGAAGATGTGTGGCACTGACTTCTGACCTCCTTGTATACATACAACAGACTAAACACACACAACGTTTCTTAAGACGGCATCAAGATGGCTCAGTGGGTAATAACGCTTGCCGCCAAGCCTGACAACCTGAGTTCGATCCTGGGGCCCACACGGTGGCTAGAGAGACCCAGCTGCTGCAAGCTGTCCTCTGATTTCCACAAGATGCCAGGGCAGCTGTTCCTACCCCAACTAACTAAATAGATGGAGAAGGTAGTTTAGGCAGTGGTTAGAAGTGGGTCCTACTCTCATGGGGTAGTTCCCAGCACCCACAGCTGCCTATAATCTACCTATAACACCCTCATAGGGACTACACAGACACACAAGTTAAAACATACAAAATCTCTTTTTAAAGTAATGTTTTTTAAAGAGAGAACAAACAAAAGGAGACACAAACCAAGGTACCTGGCTCCTGAAGACACTCTCTGGACTCCACAGCGTGTGAACAAGTACATAGAGACCTACTCCGCTATCCTAAACAGAGGGAGGGGCACAATCCCCAGTGCTCACTGTGGTGGGCCAGCCTTTAGTCTGATGGCAGAGGCTCATGCTCACCCTATCTCTCCCCTCCCCACACAGGTGTCTGTCAGGTAGACAAGCTGAACCGTGCTGGCTACAGCCCTATTATGCTCACTGCTCTGGCCACCCTGAAGACCCAGGATGACATTGAGACCATCCTCCAGCTCTTCCGGCTTGGGAATGTCAATGCCAGAGCTAGCCAGGTACGGGGGCTGCAGTGTGCCTTTATTTATCTAATTCATTTACTAGGAATGGGTTTGAAGGCCTAGGGACACTTTCTGAGACTCAGTTTACTCCTACTGACATGTGGGCCCCAGGGATTAAACTCAGGTCATCAGGCTTGGTGGCAAGTACCTTTATCCACTGAGCCACCCCACCTGCTCCTTTGTTAACTCCAGACTGTGGGCAAAGCCAGGTTGTGATAACATTCTATGTTCATGAGAACAGCTGTCACTCTATAGTTGGGTATTGAGACTCAAAGCAGCAGGATTATTTCTTCAAGACTAAAGGTAAGGGGCTGATAAGATGGCTCAGCAGTTAACAGCACTGACTGCTCTTCTGGAGGTCATGAGTTCAAATCCCAACAACCACATGGTGGCTCCCAACTATCTGTAATGAGATCTGATGCCCTCTTATGGGGTGTCTGAAGACAGCTACAGTGTAGTTACATTTAATAAATAAATAAATAAATAAATAAATAAATACCTTTGGCCCTGTGGGAGTGGGGCCTGAGCTAGAGGGAGAAGGGAGGGGGGGGTGAGGACAAACAAACAAAAAAGACTCAAGTCAAGGAGCTGATATCTGAACCTGAGTGATTCAGCCTTAGAGCAAGGGCTCCAGAGAGCTGGTGTATGTTGAGTGGGTTCATTCGTGCGTGTGCGTGTGTAGGCCAGAGGACCAGCATGTTAAGACATGTTTCTCACTAAATCTAGGGCTCACATAGACTGACTATCTAGGATCCTCCTGCCTCTGCCTCCCCAGGGCTGGGATCACAAGCTACACCCAACCTGGTTGTGCCTCTTTCTCTGGATGGAACTTGGGTCCTTTACCTACCTTTCTTCTCTTTTCTTTTTCTTTTTCTTTTTCTTTCTCTTTTCTTTTCCTTTTTTTGTTTTGTTTTGTTTTTTCGAGACAGGATTTCTCTTTATAGCCCGGGCTGTCCTGGAACTCACTCTGTAGACCAGGCTGGCCTCGAACTCAGAAATCCACCTGCCTCTGCCTCCCAAATGCTGGGATTAAAGGCGTGTGCCACTACTACCCGGCCCTACCTTTCTTTTTGAGACAGTGCCTTACAGTGTACCCCAGAAATCCGCCTGTCTCCCGAGTGCTGAGATTAAAGGCGTTTACCATCGTGGCATGCACCATCATGCCTCACCCCTATTTATTTATTTGGTTGTTTGGTTTGGCTTTTTTGAAACAGTTTTTCTGTGTAGCTCTCTCTGTCCTGGAACTCACTATGTAATCCAGGCTGGCCTTGAGAGCTGAGAATATAGGCATAAGTCATCATTCTGCTAAGCTTTATTATTTATTACTGTTGGAAGAGTAATGATTGAGCCTGGGCCCCCGCACCTGCTAGGTAAGTGCCATACCTCCCCCCCCTTTTTAAAGTTCTGTTTATTATTTTTTGCTTGTTTTGTTTATGTAGTCCTAGCTGCTATGTAGATCAGGCTGGCCAGCAATTCAGAGATCCACCTGCCTCTGCCTCTCTGCCTCTCTGCCTCTCTGCCTCTCTGCCTCTCTGCC
>NW_021604598.1:2704786-2758574 GCF_004785775.1 Grammomys surdaster | reverse complement strand
TGCCTCTCTGCCTCTCTGCCTCTCTGCCTCTCTGCCTCTCTGCCTCTGCCTCTGCGCTGGAATTAAAGACCTGCACGGAGATGCTGGCTGTGTTTTGCCTGCTTGTATGTGTCCATAAGAGGAGGGCATCAGATCCCCAGGGACTGACACAGCAGGTGACTGAGAGACACATGTGGGTGCAGGGAACCAAACCTCTGCAAGAGCAGTGTGTGCTCTATATCACTGAGCCACCTCTCTAGCCCACAGCCCTCTTCTTACATGTAATTTGATAGGGTCTCACTGAATCACCCGGGCTGGCCTGAACTGTCCCAACAGACCCTAAACATGAGGCCCTGTGATACCAGGGGATGAGAGTCTCACTTGGTGGTCACAGTGGCTAGGATCGCAGAGAGGCCTTCTGTGGGTGAAAACCTGCTCCACTGTTCCCCACATCAGATCCCAATGAAAAAGAAACAGTCCATGGTTTTACGATGTTTATTGTCATGGCGGAAAGTAAATGAAAAATCTGTACAACAGTTTTTTTAGGGCGGGCCTAAGATTAAATACCTTTTGCAGGAAGGAGGGCCTGGGAAGGAATGCTTAATTGGCTACGCCCCTCTGGCCTTTAGGTGCCTCATTAATATGGAGATCTGTCTTGAGGCTGTGGTCAAGCCTTCTGCCTGTGGAGGGGGATAGGAAGCATTGCCCTATGTGACTAAAGGACACAAATCTATGGAGGGCTGCGGCCTCGTGTCAGGAGCCTAGAGTCTGGGAGCGAGGTGACATGCCTGCTGTTCCTTGCAGGGGACCCTGCAGGGTCTCTGTTGGTTTCTAGCTGGTGCTCGACCAGAAACGAGGCTGCCTTTCATGGTTCTACATGTTCCTTCTGTCTACATAGGTGACACATGCCTATAATCCCAGAACTTAGGAGACAGAGGCAGTAATACAGGGATCAGTGTCATCTTCAGCCATAGCAGGTTCTGGGCCAGCCTGGGCTAAGTGAAACCTGCCTATTAAATAATAATAACAATAATAATGAAGAAACCCCTGCACTCACTGGCACACTCTCCCAGGGCCCTGCTGGCTCTGGACTTACTGGACATGTCTTATAAATGGAGTTACAAGCCGGGCGGTGGTGGCGCACGCCTTTAATCCCAGCACTTGGGAGGCAGAGGCAGGTGGATTTCTGAGTTTGAGGCCAGCCTGGTCTACAGAGTGAGTTCCAGGACAGCCAGGGCTACACAGAGAAACCCGGTCTCGGAAAAAAACTAACTAACTAAATAAATAAATGGAGTTATAGTCCCTCTAAATGTGAATCAAAGTGCTCAAGAAGACAAAAGGGTCACAGATTCCCATTCATTTTGGGGACTCTACAGTGAGGCACTAATACCCAAAATAAACACACACACAGAATCAGTGGTTGTGTGTGTGTGTGTCTGGCTTTCCACTCAAAGTTTTTACAAGTTAGAGTACCCATCAGTGTTCTGAATAGCGTTTCTTTACATGGCTGGGTAGTATCCTGCTGTATGACTTGACGTGGTTTGCTTTGTCTATTCATCCTCTGGTAATCATCAGTTTTTAACTCTTTATTTGGGTGGAACTAGTACAGAGGAATGTATCCAGATCTTAGTTGGGTATGCTTTTGTTTCTGTTTTACTTAGCTCTGATAAGTGTTTTACATAATTATCCACCTATGAGTTGGGAGCTCATAGTAGGTAGATAGATCCAGGATATCCCTTCTGGATAGAACCAGGCTAGCCCTTCTGAAGAAAACCAGTTTATACTGAGGGAAGAGAAGGAGCCAAGGGAAGGTGGGGCCAACATGTGCACCCACTCAATATCAGAGCACTCGGGAGCCATGGGATGTCCGAAAGCAGGGGTATGATGCCACCAGGCCTCTATACTACAGCCGTATTCTGTCGTCTCAGGCAGGACAGACAGCCCTGATGCTGGCTGTCAGCCACGGGCGGGTGGACGTGGTGAAGGCGTTGTTGGCCTGTGAGGTGGACGTGAACATTCAGGATGAGGATGGCTCCACGGCCCTGATGTGTGCGTGTGAGCACGGGCACAAGGAGATCACCGGGCTCCTGCTGGCTGTGCCTAGCTGTGACATCTCACTGACCGACCGCGTGAGTCCCCACCCCATGCTCCCCAGGGAAGGCGGGCTGCACACAGGGCATCACTAGAGCTGTGCGTACTTTACAGGATGGGAGCACAGCATTGATGGTGGCCCTGGATGCTGGGCAGAGCGAGATCGCGTCTATGCTGTACTCACGCATGAACATCAAGTGCTCGGTGAGTCCAGATCCCCCAACAAGGGGGTGGGACTCAAAGGAGCTTTGGGGTTGGATGACTAGGCAGGGTCCACTCCAGCCAGGACTAAAGTTTAAGGCCAGCCTGGGCAACGAAGTAAGACTTATCTCAAAAGGAAAAGGGGGGCTGGAGCTCAGGGTAGACCCCTACCTCGAATCCTCCAGTGAGAGAGGGCCAGGGTTATAACTTAGCAGCAGGAGCAGCGTCCTCTCTTGAACCCTCTGCATTAACATTTGATTGCCTAAAACATTATTTTTGGTTTTGTTTGCTTTTCAAGGTAAGTATATTTGACTATATTATGATCCACCTCCAGCTGGGTTATGGGTTTTGGCAAGTCAGGACTACATTGTGACAGCCTATCATGTTTGTGTTTACATATGGAGGGGGGAGTGGGACACTGCCTCAGTAAACTAAGTAGCTGGGATCACATGACAGACTTTCTCAAGCCCCTCCAGTCCTTTCTCTAGAACATCTACCCTTGCCCTTCCCCAGCTTGGATAGCCCTTCTTCTAGGCGCCCTCTTTGACCTGGTACAGGGGTCACCCTCTCTTGTCCTGGGGCTCTACTTTGATTCCTTCCCGAATGCCTTCTCCCTGCAAGGACAGGGTGACAGTCTGTCATTGTGTCTCGTTTTGTCGGAAGGCAGAGACTGCCCTCCTTCCCTCTGCATCCTTAGCAGATCTCCTCCTCAGAGGGATTTGCAAATATGCCAAGAAAGAATTCTGCCTCTCCTTACAGTTCGCTCCCATGTCAGACTATGAGAGTCCAGCTTCATCTTCAGCTGAGGAGTGAATACAGGGAGGAGCCAGTGAGTCCTCCAGGACCCATCAGCCACAAGCCACACTGCAAACCGTCCCTCCCTCTGTCCCAGCTCTCCAAGGCAAACCCCCTGCACTTCCCTGAGGGAGCTCTGACATCCACCAGACTCCAGCTCCAGGAGGCCTTTCCCAGCTCCCTGGGTTCAAAGCCACATTCAAAGCCAGAAAGCCAAACTACATTCTCCTCCCAGTCGGCGCCAGTAGATGTCTCCCGGGTGTGGGTTTCTTATGAAGAACACAGAGAACAATCAGCCGGCAATTATGGGAGGAGTGGGGGCAAGAGGGAAAATACTGTATTCTTGAGTCATTGTTCGGGCATGGGAGGGGTCAGAATTCAGTTGCTAAATTTGAATGTCACTGGAATGTTACAATGTCCTTTGTCCCCTCATCACTCCAGCAGGTCTCCACAAAGCTGGCTCAACACCCTTTGTCACCTCATTCCATTGTCTAGTGTACAATAGGGTTTTGTCCACTGCCCTCCACCTCCAGACAGTTTCTTTAGGGCCAGGGGTGTCTCTTGTGATTGTCTCTAGCCAGAAAGCAGTGGCTTTTTTCATTTGTCTTTTCCCCTTCTCTCTCTCTCTCTCTCTCTCTCTCTCTCTCTCTCTCTCTCTCTCTCTCTCTCTCTCTCTCTTTCTCTCTCTCTCTCACACACACACACACACACACACACACACATGCACACACACAGTCACAGACACACACACACTTGTCACCCAACAGCTGATGTTCTGGTGGGTCCTATGACTTGGAAATGTCCAACTTACAAGGAGAAGTTATGCAGACCTCCCTGTTCCTCACAAGGAGGGTTTGGGACCGGAGAATACTGCTAGAAAAACTTTCAGACCTACAGAGAAAAAACAAAAAAGGCCATTCCAGAGTGGCTCCCAGCATCACAGCCCAGAACCTCCCTCCTGGAAGGAGAGTAAACAGAGGATGTGATACTGACCAAGTACAGGCGCGCTCACTCGGAAGCCCATGTGTTCCTGATTAAGAGCTGGCTGGCCTCAGAACACTCCCAGAACTAGCTTAAAGTGACAGGCTTTGCTGAAATCCAAAGGGACAAATGAGTAGTTTTATGTTTGTGTGTTTGTTTTTAATGCCCTAGAGCTTCTGCTGGTGACAGGGTACAGACAGGCTGCACTTTTCTCTTACTGAGTTTCCTTTCTGTCCTCAGAATCTCAGTGTGTTTTTTTTGGGGGGGGGGATTTTGTTGGTTTTTTCTTTCTTTTCTTCATAAAGAAGAAAAACGAAACAGCTTCTAGATGTGCCTTGCAATCGGGGAGAACACATCCTTTCCAGTGTCCCTGTGTTATCCAGGTCACAGCTGGACCCACTGGGCCTTGGAGCCAAACCTCAGCAGGGCAGAGTTCTTCCCTTCTCTTCTAGACAAGTAGATCTCTTGGTTGGATGGAGCCTTACTCCGCTTGAGTTTTGTAGAAGGGGTTTGTCTAAGGCTAGAGGCTTGGTTGGCATGAGAAAATGAGACGGACAGATGGATGGATGGGTGGGTGGATGGATAGATGCATGGACGGATGAGTGGGTGGATGGGTGGGTGGATACATGAGTAGGTGGCTGGGTACTTGATGGATGGGTAGATGAGTCCATGGACGGATGAATGTGGGGTGGCTGGATGAGTAAGTGAGTGATAGATGAAAAGCTGGGTGGACTGGTGGATGGATGTTATGAAGGAGTCTTTGCACGTGTATAAAACAGAAGACCAGACTTCAGGGCAGCTGCTGGTGTCTCCTGATGCTCACGGCCTAGGGCGCATTTGAAAGGCTGAGCTCTGAGCTGAGCCCTGGGTTCCAGCCTTGTAGCCAGCAAGGGAGTTTAAGGTTCTGAATGCATCAGCTATGACCCCAAAGCACATGTTCCTCAGAAAAGCCCCGTCTGTTTCTGCCGCTGTTGCTTTCTGTGTCTCTGTGTGGGGGTCACCAGGGCCAAACACCACTCTGTCCTCTCCTTTCCTGTATACTCGACTTTTATTTCTACTTTGTGACCACGGTACGTCCATGAAGACAGTGTTACACGTAAATGAAGTGTTCTTTTCTTGTAATCATGTTTTAAAAAGTAAAAGGACTTAATAAAGCTACAAACAAAGCCAATGCCGTGTGTCTGTCTGTTCCCCTTCCTTTTAGGCAAGCCTTGAACTTCTGATCCTTCTACCTTCCCTTACCATCTGGTGTATTTGATGCTGCTGATGTAACCCAATGTGTTGTGCATGCTAGGCTCCACTAACTGAGCCGTGCCCCCAGCCTCTAACTGTGTTGTCTCCTGCCATACTTGGTGTGTTGCAGCTCTGGGGATTGAACCCAGGCCTTGTACACACCAGGCAAGTGCTGTGCCACTGAGCCATACCCTAGACCTTTTTTTTTTCTTCTGTTAGAAAGGTTGTTTATTGGAGGAAGGGAAAGGAGTGAGGAGGACCTGGGAAAAGAGGTAGAGGTGTCTAGTGGACAGTAGACAGGCAGGAAGACAGGCCAGAGCCACCTATCTTGTAGTATTTAAGCTTTTAAAAAATAGACCAGAGGAGCTGGAGAGATGGCTCAGCAGTTACGAGCACTGGCTGCTCTTCCAGAGCACCTGGTTTCAATTCCCAGCAACCACACGGTGGCTCACAACCACCTATAACTCTAGTTTCTGGAGATCTGATGCTCTCTTACGGCCTCTGCAGGCACCCTGCATGCATATGATGCATAGACAGACATACATGCAGAAGAAACACCTGTACAGAAAAAAATTAAATCTTCTGGGGGCAGTGGATGTGCACACCTTTAATACCAGCACTTCAGAGGCAGAGACAGGCAGATCTCTGAGCTTGACACCAGCATGGTCTACAGAATGAGTTTCAGGACAACCAGGGCTACACAGAGAAACCCTGCCTCAAAAAAACAGTAATAGCCAGGTGTGGTGGTGCATGCCTTTAATCCCAGCACTTGCACTTGGGAGGCAGAGGCTGGTGGATCTCTAAGTTCGAGACCAGCCTGGTTACAGAGAGAGTTACAGGACAGCCGAGACTACAAAGAGGAAGCCCTGTCTGGAAAGGAAGGAAAGAATGAAGGAAGGAGGGAAAGAAGGAAGGAGGGGAAAAGGATAATAACTAAAAAATAAATTAACTCCAAGGCCTGGAGAGTGCCCATTCAGTAAGGTGCTTGCTTCACAAGCCTGGGGCCCTGAGTTCCATTGCCAACACCAGGAGAGAGACAGGAGCATCCCCAAACCTCTAGAGCCAGCAGGTAGAGTCTAATTGGCAAGTTCCAGGCCAGTAAGAGATTCTGTCTGAAGGAAGGTGGACAGCTTTCCTAAGAATGACTCCTGATGTTGTCCTCTAGCCTACTGTTGCACACACATGTACACACCCACAGGTACAATGATAAAGACAAAACTAGCTCTGAGGTAGACACAGTGGCGTGCACATGTCCCAATACTGGAGGTAAAGTCAGGACTGTTTGAAATTCAAGGTCATCCCTCAGCTACCTTCTGAGTCCCAGGCATAGGGAACCCTGTCTCAACAAACAGAATAAACAAGGACAACAGAACTGTAAATAAATTCTGTGTTAGTGTTATCTCCAAAATATTTATGTAAAAATATTCCAATATTTGAAAAAAATCTGAAGTTCATAACACTCGTTTCCACGCAAGTCTTGCGGTTGCTATGGTGATGATGGTGTTTTGTTTTTGAGGCAAGGTCTCATGTAACCCACTTTGCCCCACACTCACTACAAAGCCAAGGATGACCTTGAACTCCTGGTCCTGCTTCCATCTCCCAAACGCTGGGATGATAGGCTCCTCGACAGGTTTACTTCCCGCTGAGGATGAAAGCCTGGCCTTGGACGAGCAAAGCAAGCACCCTGCTAGCTCACTGCCACCAGCCTCAGCCTGTATCTCTGGCTGCTTAACTCCTACTTTGTGCAGCAATTGCGTGCACAAGGGAACAGAGCCATGCACCTGTCAGGAAGCCTCTCGAGACCCAGCCTTCTTACAATAAGAACTTCCACCAGCTCCACAAGATTCTGGGAATGGAACTCGGGCCCTCGAAAAGAACAGCACGCCACATAGTCTTAACCACTGAGCCATCTCTCCAGCCCCACTCTGTTGATTCATTTATTTTGGTTACTCTACAGAGAGTCCCATGTAGTCTAGGCTAGCCTGGAACTGCTGACCCTCCTGCCTCAGACTCAAGCATCGGGATTACAGGCAAGTCTGCACCACCAGGTAAGGATCCCTGGTTCATGCTGATTATTGTTTTGGGTTTTTTTTTTATTTTGTTTTTTAAGACAGGGTTTCTCTATGTAACTCTGGCTGTCCTGGAATTCATTCTGTAGTCCAGAACTCAGTAGTCCTTGAACTCAAAGAGAGATCTCCCTGCCTCTACCTGCTGGGACCAAAGGCATGGGCCACTACTCTGGATGTTTTAATTTCTGATTTTTTTTTTTAATTTTGCGTGTGAATGTATTCCTTTAGGATATGATCTCTCACTGAACCTTGGAGCTAGGCTGGCAGCCAGCAAGAGCCAGTGAGACTCTTTCCTCTGTATCTACACTCTATATGGTGCTGGGGTGACAGGCTACACAGGCACTGGTGCAACCATGTCTGGTTCCCTCATACATCCTGGAGATTTGAACTCAGGTCCTTGTACTTGCACAATGCATCCTCACCCAGAGCCCTATTCATTTTTAGACAGTGTAAGGTGGCTGAAGACGGCCTCAAACTTTACCATGTCGTCCAGGGTGACCTTGAACTGCCCTCACCTCTGAGTCCTGGGACTTCAGGTTTGTACCACCACAGTTTAAGAACTTTTAGATTTTCTTATTTTATTTGTGTGTGAATGTTTTTTGTGTGTGTGTGTGTGTGAGTGTGTGTATCCTCACAGATGTGTGTGCATGTGCCTGGAAGTGAGGAGAGGACATCTCATCCCCAGGAACTAGAGTTACAGACATCTGTGGGCTGGGAATTGAACCCAGGTCCTCTTCAAGAACAACCAAGGCTCTTAGCCACTGAGCCACCTCTCCAGCCTCACCCTCGTCTGGTTAAGGTGGAGCTAAGGATGGACCCTAGGATTTAATGAGCTAGACAAGTGCTGTGCCAGTTGAGCCACATCCCAGCCCTTCTGTAATTATCTGTTTGTTTTTGTGTGGCTGCACTGTCACTCGGTGTGGAGGGCAGAAGACAACCTCCAGGAGTCAGTCCTTTACTTCCATGGGGGGCTGGGGGGAGGGGATCCCTAGAGACTGAACTCAGGTCATCAACCTTGGGGGTAAGTGCCTTTTCTCACTGAGCCATCTCATCAGCTCCACAGCCCCCTTTAAAACAAACAAACAAACAAACAAACACACTGGCTGCTCTTCCAGAATACTCCCGGGGTTCAGTTCCCAGCACCCACCTGGTAGCTTGAAACTGCCTGTAACCACAGCTATCCCAGTGCCTCTGACTTCCTGGGTACCAGGCAGGCATGTATTGCACAGATATAAATCCAGACAAAGGACCCATGTACGTAGATAGACCTTTTAAATATTTATTTTATGTGTATAAATGTTTTGTCTTTCTGTGTGTCTGCACCACATGTATGCCTGGTACCCCTGAAGGCCAGAAGAGGGCATCAGATCCCCCAGAGTGAGAATTACAGACAGTTGTCAGATGCCAACTCTGGTGGGTGCTCAGGTCTTCTGTAAGAACAAGTGCTTTTAACCACTGAGCCATCTCTCTAGCCCATAAAGTTTTTATGAGATGGAAAAAGTCCATATGTATATATAATTGGATAAAATCCACATATCATTAAATTGGCCATTTCATTTTTTCTTTTGGTGCTGAGAGCAAGTGGCACACGGTCTCGCACAAGCTGGATATGGGCTCTGCCCTGAGACCCAGTTCCACCACCTGCACCATTTCAATGTACCTAGTTCAGTGGCATTTAGCTCGTTCACTGTGTTGTGTAACCATCTCCAAAATTACTCAGCTTGCAAAATCAAAACTCTGTCCCCACTGAACACTAACCCCAGGCCTCAGGCCCAGCTACTGAAGCCGAGCCATCTAAAGACCTCCAATGAGTTCAGTTGTGTGTGTGTGTGTGTGTGTGTGTGTATCTGTATCTGGGTGCCTGTGTGTGGGTGTCTGTATGTGTGTCTCTGCGTATGGGTGTGTGTCTGTGTCTCTGTGTATGGGTGTGTACCTGTGTGTGTGTCTGTGTCTCTGCGAATGTGTGCCTGAATCTGTGTATATATGTGTCTGTGTGTGTGCCTGTTTGTGTCTATGTGTGTGTCTCTATGTATCTGTGCCTGTGTATTTGGCCTCTGTGTGTGTCTGTGTCACCTCAGAGATTGACACAGGTGTTTGCAGAGGTATTTATTTCAACCACCTCTCTGCCTTCTATCTTGATACACAGCCTCCTCTGAGCAGAAAGCTCACTCTTTCTGTAAACTGAATGAGCACGCTGCCTGTCCCCCATCCCCTGGTACTTGGGGTGCAGGTCTATATTTCTTGCCTGGTTATTTGTTTGTTTGTTGAGACAGAGTCTCTCTATGTAATCCTGGCTGCCCTAGAGCTCAGGCTAGCCTCAAACTCACCGGTATCCTCCTGCCTTTGTTGTACCCATTCATGGACCCCAGAAAACCACCACAGAGCTGATTCCTATGCAATCGTGCCAGGGCCTTTTTACTCAGGCTCGAACTTGGACCCACCACCCTGACACAGCAGGACAGGAGGGGGAAGCCCCAGCTCAGTTTCAAGCAAACATTTATAGAGGTGAGCAAACAAGCAAGGGGGTTTCTAGCCTGGCACACACCTGGTTGGGGGGCTATTATGGAATTTTGTTGCCTTTTAAAATAATTGGCTGGTGCTGGGAGCCAAACCATAAACTTTACTTCTGCTTTCTTCCTGATTGGTTGTCAGGGAGTGACTTGTTAGGGAGTAACCTGGAAACTAGTGCTGGATGCAGACTTGTTAGTTAACTCGAGTTCAACCTTAGGTCAGAGTTTCTAAGATGGAATCTGAACCCAAGATGGAGTTGGTCTGGTCTCTCACCTTTATCCCACAAGTGCTAGAATTAAAGGCATACATTAACATGTCTGCTCTGCCTGGCTTTGATATGGGGCTTGAACTTGGGTCCTCCTGCTTGCACACACCATACACTTTATCCACTGAGCCACCTCCTTAGTCCTTGAGCCATTGCTATTGTCCCTTTAAGGTTCTTTTTTTTTTTTTTTTGGTTTTTCGAGACAGGGTCTCTCTGTGTAGTCCTGGCTGTCCTGGAACTCACTTTGTAGACCAGGCTGGCCTCGAACTCAGAAATCCGCCTCTGCCTCCCAAGTGCTGGGATTAAAGGCGTGCGCCACCACAGCCCGGCTTAAGGTTCTTTTGTATGTGTGTGCATGTGTCTATATACTTTCTTGCTTATGCAGGTCTCCTTGGAGACCAGAAGAGGGCATGGGATCCTTTGGAGCTGTAGTTACAAGTGTTTGTGAACCACAACAAGGGAGCTGGGATTTGAACCTCAGGCTTTCTGGTTGAGCAAAAAGTGTTCTTAACCACTGAGCCATCTCTCAAGCACTTTTTGTTCTGTTTCTTGTTTTATTAGTTTTGGCTTTGTTTTGGGACAGGGTCTCACTATGTAATCCTGCCTGGCCTCAAACTCCCAAAGAAAACCAAGCTGACCTTGAACTCAGAGATCTGCCTGCCTGTACCTCTTAGCTGAGATTAAATAAAGGTGTACCAAGGTGGCTGGCTGTTTATTCTGTTTGGTTTTTAAGACTGGGTCTTGTGTAGCCCAAGCTAACACCAAACTTATTTCATAGTCAAGGATGACCTTGAAGTCTTGATACTCCTGCCTCTACTCCCTAAGTGTTGAGACTGTAGACCTGTCTGTGCCACCACTCCCAAATCATGCAGTACTAGGGACAAACCCTCTAGGGTGTCCTGCAAGCCAGGCAAGCTCTCTATGAACCACCCCACACCTTCTGCTTTGAGACAGGATCTCCTATAGCTCAGGTTGTCTTCAACTCAATTCCTAGCTGAGGCTGATCTTTTTTTTTTTTTTTTTTTTTTTTGGTTTTTTTTTCAAGACAGGGTTTCTCTGTGTAGTTCTGGCTGTCCTGGAACTCACTTGGTAGACCAGGCTGGCCTCGAACTCAGAAATCCGCCTGCCTCTGCCTCCCAAGTGCTGGGATTAAAGGCGTGCGCCACCACCGCCCGGCGCTGAGGCTGATCTTGAGAGTCTGTTACCTGTACCTGCACAGGCACGGGCTGGGGTTACCAATCAATCTGAACCTGATTCCCTTAGAGCTGGGGACTGAGCCTAGTGCTCCCTGTATGCTCGGAAGTGCTCTGCCGTTCCCCACACCTCAGCCGTGTTCTTATTTCTGTTAAGGCACCTGCACTATCTCCAGTCCTGCCTGGACACTTTGCAGCCTCAGTGGGTGCCAGCCCTTCTGTGTCCCCAGCAATCAGCACTTTTCTTTCCAGGTCTTTTCAGGTATATGCCTCTTTTTGGACAAAAGCTTTGACCAGGCTGTGAGGTGGCACACCCTTTGCTCTTAGATGGCACTTTGGGCCAGGCGCACTTATGTCTGCTGGGTTCTCTCTTGCTCAATCCCAGTAGTTACCTCCTGACCCTCCCCTGCTGATAAGAATAGGCTATCTTTAGCCCCAGGATGTTTAGAAAGATCTGGTAGGAACCTGCCAAGGTCACTGGCACAAGTTTCACAGCTAGAAACTGAACCCTGGGTCCCCACCCCCAGTGCCTTGACTCAGGCCTCCGAGTGCTAAGCAAGCATTCTCTCACTGCCCCAAGGTCTGGGCTTTCTTGTAAAGTTGCACTGTTATGCAATTTACTGAGTTAGGCCAAAGGAGGGCTGGCCTGACAGAGCCACACAGCACAGCTGCCAGGAGGAGAGGGCACTTTCTACTGTGAGAGCTCGGGGCCCAGATCACATCCAGGCAGTCGGATTGCCAACAGCCCTCCCTGCCTGTCCCCCCACCATCGCTCCCCAATTTTCATTTTCACTTGCTGTTTTTGTCTATTTGACGGTTTCCGATTTTCAAAAATACTCTTCATTGCCACCACAGGCATATGCAGGTCAGAGAACAGATTATGGGAGTCAGTGTCTGTGTCTGTCTGGGGTGTGGCTATTTAAGGAGACGGGGTTCACTTTGTAGTTCAGGCTGGTCTGGAACTCACTCTGAACTCTGGAGGTTGGAATTTCAAGAATGTCAATTCCTCTTTCTTAACTTCCAGAGTCCTGAGATGCCAGGTATGAGCCACCATGCCCAACTTCGGGGTTCACTGCTCTTGCTGGAACAGAGCCTCAGCCTGTTGCCCAGGCTGGCCTGGAATTCACCTCTAACCTCAAGCTCCCACCACCTGAGTTCTGGGGTACATGCTAGACTCCTGCTTAAAGATTTTACTTTATTATTGGTTCTTTTTTTTTTTTTTTTTGACAAGGTCTCTATATAATCCTGGCTGTCCTGGAGCTCTATTTGTAGACCATGCTGGCCTCAAACTCAGAGATCTGCCTGCCTCTGCCTTCCCAGTACTGGGATTAAAAGCACACACTACCACACCAGGCCTCCATTGAAACATTTCAAAAACACAGAGGCAGGAGCCTGAGAAATGTATCTGTGATAAAGAGCATTGGCTGTTGGTGTGGAGGATCAGGCTTGGTTCCCAGCACCCACCTGATGGCTCACAACCATCCATGTCTAGTTCCAAGCGGTCAGACGCCCTTTTATGACCTCAGCTAGCATCCGGCAAATACACTGTACACATACATACATGTAGGCAAAACGTTTACCCATAAAATAAAGATAAATAAGTCTAAAAATCTATAGAAACGTGGACGATCACGGTGGCACATGCCTGTAATCCAACCACTAGGAGGCAGAGGTAGATGGATCTCTAAGTGTGAGACCAGCCTGGTATACACAACGAATTCCCGGACAGCCAGGCCTACACAAATCTCAACAGCTCACACACATTCCAAATTCCCCCAGACCCCCTCCCCCAAAAAACTAATAAATCCAGTTTTTATGTATAGTTAATATATTTCTAAAGTAAACTTTAAAAAAAAAAAAACACTCAAGCAAAAATAATAAGCCATCCGCTGCTTCGCCCCTAAAGCAGTGACTGATACTTGCAAGCTTCTGTAGGGTCAGGCAACTTTGCAGTCTACGCATGCGCAACAGAATCGCAACGAAGTGGCCCCTCCCCGGGCTCATACCCGAATTGACGCAAGCGTACCAGGTCAAACGCAGACGGGCCACTCGTGACACGCCCCTTCCTACGATGATTGGTCCTTACACCTGAGTGACAGAAGAAATTTCTCACAGGTTCGCTACAAAATGGCCGCTCCTTCCCAAGCGCTCTGGCCCCTCGCTGATTGAGTCCTGCAGAAGACGGACGTAGGAACGATCCAATGAAACTTTAGGCGCTCTGGGAAGGGGGCGGGGACCATCGTGAGACAAATTTGCGCGGGTTCACTCGGCGCGGATAGTCATGGCGGCGTTCCGCGACATGGAGGAGGTGAGCGACGGGCTAGTGAGCCTGCTGAGGGCTAACCGCGCCGAGGCGCAGCAGCGGCGGCTGCTCGGGCGTCACGAGCAGATGGTGGAGCGGCTGCTGGAGATGCAGGACGACGCCGACCGGCAGCTTCGTGGTGAGGGCCGGGCCCCTGCGCTCCAGCCCCAGGAGACTTCTCGGTGGGAGCTGACACTCCTGGGCCTCACTCTCCCCATCTGACAATAGCCAATCGCCCAGAGGCCTCCGGATAAGTGTCGGAGCTCACAGTGCGCGACTCTACGTGATCTTACTCCGTAGCTCAGGCTGCTTTGGAAGATCCATCCCCCCCCCCCCAGCCCCACCCCTGCTCTTCGCTCTTGAGGGTTTTCCGAGGGGGAGCCGTCACCTCCGAGCCTCGGTTTCTCCACTCGTGAAACCGTTGTCATCTAGTGACTTAAAAGTAAATATAGAAGTTGGCAGGGCCTGACCCTTTATGAGCTTTCCAAGACTCAGTCTTTTTTTTTTCCCAAAGAATTATTTATTTTGTCTATGTGAGTACATATTTTGTGTATGTCCCTGTCTTCAGACACACCAGAAGAGGGCATTGGATCCCATTACAGATGGTTGTGAGCCACCATGTGGTTGCTGGGACTTGAACTCAGGACCTCTGGAAGAGCAGCCAGTGCTCTTAATTAATGAGCCATCTCTCCAGCCCTCAGTCTTAAATGTAGCTCTGGCTAGTATAGAACTCTATAGCTGAGGGTGGCAAAAATTCCAAGAATCTTTTCCTGTCAGCTCTTCAGTGCCGTGGTTACAGGTGTGAGCGGTCTAAATTTTGTGCCTTCCCAATAGATTGTTGTGAACAGAGCCTACTGGGAACTGGGCCTTGGGTGACTGCAGGGAAGAGGCCCCTTAGAGGCTGGCATACTGAGAAGAGACAGGATAAACATTTGTACTGCAGTGATGGGCTGAGGAGACAAGACAAGTCGTTTCTGTCATTAGGAGTGGTGACATGGGTGGGGACTGGGGAAGGCTTTCTGCAAAGATGGTGGAGAAAACCTGGAGGAGTTGAGGGTGCAGGGACATGGTGTTTTAAAACATAATGTGGTGCTGCCAGGCATATGCCTCTTTAATCCCAGCCCTTAGAAGGCAGAGGCAGGGACTGGTGAGATGGCTCAGTGGTTAAGAGCACTGACTGCTCTTCCAGAGGTCATGAGTTCAAATCCCAGCAACCACATGGTGGCTCACAACCATCCACAATAAGATCTGATGCCCTCTTACAGGGTGTTTGAAGACAGCTACAGTGTACGTAAATGTAAAAAAAAAAAAAAAAAAAACCTTTAAAAAAAAAAAAAAAAAAAAAAAAAAAAGAAGGCAGAGGCAGGTGGATCTCTTGAGTGTGAGGGTAGCCTGGTGTACAGAGTGAGTTCCTGGACAGGCAGGACAGACAAAAGAACTCTGTTTCAAATAAACCGACAGACAG
Source organism: Grammomys surdaster (assembly GCF_004785775.1). Taxonomy (NCBI): domain Eukaryota; kingdom Metazoa; phylum Chordata; class Mammalia; order Rodentia; family Muridae; genus Grammomys; species Grammomys surdaster. Next base: position 2,743,489 of record NW_021604598.1, on the reverse strand, counting down.
ACAGACTGACGTCATGTGAAGGGCTAGAAAGAGATGGCTCAGCAGAAAAGAGTACATACAGTTCTAGTCTATATAGCAAACTCCAGGCCATGTAGGACTGCACACAAGTCCCACCTGCAAGTGAGTGAGGGGAACCCAGAGTTTATCCAGGATACTATACTTGGTGAATGTCACTCATACATACCTTATGAAGAACAGCCAAGCAAGAGAGCTGGAAAATGGAGGTCAGAGAAGGGCTGGGAGGTCCTATGTGCACTGGAGGTCCTTCCTCAGTCCTGCTCTAAAGAAACTACCAGGAACAGGGTATAAGTGAAGTGTTTTGCCAGTGCCCAAGAAAACAGCTGAGAGGGCCGAGAGCCTGAGTGCTTTGAGTACCAGCATGAGCTTTAGGTGGGGCTGGAGACTCAGCAGTTAAGAGAACCTGAGTTCAGTTCCCAGCATCCATGTCAGGCAGTTCACAACCACCAGAACTTCATTTTCAGAGATCTGACACTGTGGTCTCTATGGGCATCAGGCACACATATGCACACAGTGAAGAATTAAAAGTAAAGTAAACTTTTGAAAACCCAAGCAGGAGGGGCAGTGGCTGCGGTTCAGTCGGCGGAGCACATGATTGGCATGCGTGAGGCCCTGGGTTCCATGCCCAGAGCTGCATTAAACAGGCATAGCAGTTGGGGCCTGTCAGACGAGTGTTCCAGAGACAAGCAGGAGGGTCAGGAATAAAAGACTGGAAGGAATTCAAATCAGCCCGATAGTCACAAGGCCTGTGTCAAAAGGCCAAAAGTAAAACAAGAAAGTGCTAGGACTAGCTCAGACCATGTGGCTGCTTGAGGCCTTGGAGCAAGCAGTAATGATGAAGTAAAATCTGGTGGCTCGGTGGGTAGAGACGGGTGCTGCCCGCCTGGCAATCTTGTTTGCTGAGAGCCGGTGGTGATAGAGCTGACTCCTGCAGCCTGCCCTCTGACCTCCACACGCAGACATGCTGTTTCTTATTTGAATGAGTCATTGGTGGCGTGAACATGTAATCTTAAAATTTGAGAGACTGGAGCAAGAGGCTGCTGAGAATTCAAGGCTAACCTCAGCTACACAGGATTTCTAGTCAGTATCAGCTACAGAGAAACCCTCACCCAGGTTCCACCTCACACAATTTGTTTAAGGGGGGTTCCTTTGTAGGTAGTACAGGGCTTGCCTAGCATTTGTGAGTGAGGCTCTAAATTCAAACCCGTACCATAAAATAATTAATTCAGTGGCCATACATTGTGACCTCCTTATGTAGAGCAACTTGGGAGGATAAGGTAGAAGGATTCTTTGAACCCAGGAGTTTGCGGCCAACCTGGACATCATAGTGAGACCCTCAACCTATCATTCAACACCCCCTCCCCCTGAAAACCATAAAGATAACAGAAGCTGGTGAGGGAGCTGCACCCCGACCTTCCCAGCACTTGGAGATAAGACGCCAACCTGAGCTACATAAGACTACTTCTCAAACAGAAGATACCAAGTGCTGCTTCAGTGGGTAAAATGCCTGCCCAGCACACAGAAAGTCTTGACTTCCACCCCCAGCACCACACAGGAAGGCATGGTAGACAACTTAGAGACGGCACTCCTGTCCCTCTACCACGTGGGTCCCAGGGATGGAACTCAGTCCATCAACCTTGTTAGCATCTCATCTGGCTGTTACTGGTTTTTGTGGTTTTGGCATACGGTCTGAGTTTAACCTAAGCCGGTGTGAACTCTGCATCTTCCTGAGTAATGGATTACAGACACTCACTGCCATTCTCGGTACTGTCTGTATTCTGGCAGAGTAGGGATGAGGCCCAGATGCTGACTGAATGAGAAAGATACCTGCTTCTGTCTCATTGCAGACACTCTGGCTGTGGAGGAGGAAGTGGCTCAGAGCCTTCTTGACTTGAAGGAATGTACGCGCCAGGGAGGCACCGAGCTCCAGCAGTTGGAAGTCGAGCTCCAGAAGGCCAGCAAGGAGGATACCTGTCTGCAGGCCAGGCTGTGATATCCTTAACTGCCCAGCAGCCTCTGTCAGAGCGCACTTGAATTGGGTTAGGCTGTAGCTCAGTGCTAGAGCCCCTGTCTAGAATCTCCCAGTGAGGTGGAGTGTGGGTCAGTTAGAGCCCTGCCTAGAATCCCCCAGTGAAGTAGAGTGTGGGTCAGTGCTAAAGCCCCTGTCTAGAATCCCCCCAGTGAGGTGGAGTGTGGGTCAGTGCTAGAGCCCTACCTAGAATCCCCCAGTGAGGGGCCGGGATGTGTGTGGGTAGAGCCTGCCTAAGCATGTATCTGGTCTTGGCTTTCGTCCCTAACACTGAGGGACAAAAATAGAAAGACAGTGCTTGAGCATTTGGTGCTCTGGCCTGGCGGTGTGTAGTGAGATGATCGTCCTTACTCTCTGAGCCTCGGCCTTAACTGACTGCACTCAGCTCACCGCAGAGCTGCAGGAACTCAGGGAGATGGAGAAAGATCTCGAGCGACAGGAGAGAGAGGTGGATGAGGACAACACCGTCACCATCCCCTCTGCAGTGTAGGTTCTGCAGCCTGGGCCTGGAGCCCTGCCCTTGGCATGGTTGACACTGGTGTGTGGTGACTGTCTTCTCTCCTTCCCTCATTCTGTCTAGGTATTTGGCGCAGCTGTACCACCAAATCAGTAAAATAGAATGGGACTATGACTGCGAGCCAGGGACGGTCAAGGGCAGTATCCTTTGAGAAATCCATGTTGGGGTGCCTGGGGAAAGTGGGTACAGCCTCACACACTGGAAACAGCCAGTCGTGGTGGCACTGTGAAGGCACAGGCAGGTGGATCTCACTGGAGTTTGAGGCTAGCCTGGTCAACTAGCTAGAGTAAATTTCAGGACAGCCAGGGCTACACAGAGAAATCCTGAAATCCTGTCTCCAAAAAACAAAAAGGAAAAAGAGAGAGAGAGGGAGGGAGGGAGGGAGGAAGGAAGGGAGGGAGGGAGAGAGAGAGAGAGAGAGAAGGAGAGAGGGAGAGGGAGAGAGGGAGAAACAGTAAACACAGACAACAGCAAAGGCACTTACGGTGATCTGTGCCCAAGAGTAGGTCGGCCCTTGAAGAGATAGCAATGCATTATGCTCATGGGGTGTCATTCTCCACAGCCAAATGCAGACAGTGTCTCTACAGATGATGGGTGAAGGGAACACAGTTTATCTGTGTGCTAGAATAGTATTCAGCTTTTGGGGACGTTTAGACAGAAGATATAAATGTAGGAGGTACAACATTTGCTCAGCATATGGGTGACCTGGAACCTACATATTCTTCAGACCAGCCACAAATCCTTGGTGAACCTCCTGTTTCTGTCTCTCAAGTGCTAGGACTGTAGGTGTATGCCATCACATCCAGTAAATATATCATTTTTAATTAAAAAGAAACGAGGGAGCTAGCTGGATGGATCAGTGAGTAGGGTAACATGCCACTGAGCCTGATGACTGGAGTTCAATTCCTGGGACCTCCTGGTGGAGGACAGCTCGACGTTGTCATTTGAGTCCACAGGGACACTGGCATGTTCGTACTCACACACCCTCAGAAATAAACATAAAAAGAAATTAGCCTGGTGGCCTCCCAGCACTTGGGAAGCTGAGACAGGAGGAGTTACCACAGTTGAAGGTTAGTGACTGGATGTGGGAGTACTTTCCTTTCATCTTGCCCTCAGTTCACCACGGCCCCGCTGTGTCCCAGCCTGTCCACTTGGACAGTGCTCAGCTCTCACAGAAGTTCATCAGTGACTACCTCTGGAGCCTGGTGGACACCACGTGGTAGCCAGAGCCCCGACCTCTTACCTTGCATAGAATTGGGGCTGGGGGGCCCAAGAAGGCGCTTGCTCTAAAATTAAATGACTCTATGTAAATGATTTCACTGATTTATCTACTCGCTTTGAGACAGTGGCTTATGGCACCCAGGCTGGCCTGGACTTTTTTTTTTTTTTCTTATTACATTAAAAAAATCACTATTTTTACTGTATGAATGTTTTGCCTGCATGTATGTCTTTAGCTATGTGTTCCAGTAGAGGTCAGAAGAGGGCCTCAGATCCCCTGAAACTGGAGTTATGGGTGGTTGTGAGTTGCCATGTGGATGCTGGGAATCAAACCTGGGTCTTCTCCAACAGCAGCCAGTGCTTTTAATTGTTGAGCTGTCTCTCCATCCCCTTGATTACAATTTTTAAATGCGTGTGTGTGTAACAGCTTGCTGGAGTTGGTTCTTATGTGTGGGTATGTACATGAGTATGCTTGGTGCCTGGGGGGGCCAGAGTTGTCTGATGCTCTGGAACTGAAGCTACAGATTGTTGTGAGCTGCCATGTGGGTACTGGAAACCGAACTCTGTCAGAGCAGCCAGTGCTCTTAACAGCTCTCCAGCTCCTCCACACCCCACACCTTTTTTTTTTTTTTTTTCCCCGAGACAGGGTTTCTCTGTGTAGCCCTGGCTGTCCTGGAACTCACTCTAGACCGAGCTGGCCTCAAACTCAGAAATCCGCTGGCACCTTTTTTTTTTTTTTTTTTTTTGAGGCAGGGTTTAAACTCCAAGGATGTGCTTTCTCCACCTCCCCCCACAAGTTACCCACATTTTAAGGTTTGACCTCAGGTCCTGCAGCTTCAATTGTAAGCAGTTTGCTAGCAGCCATTTCAGCCCACCCTCCCTCTTTTTCTGAGGTCCTGATGCCAAGCTTATCACTGGAAGATTCCCAGGTTGTGCTCAGCTCCTGAGCCACATCCAGAGCCAGGTCACTCCACCTCATCTAGCTGACAGCTGTATGATGTCTTAGCTTTTGGGGACACCATCCCTGACCTCACTGGATTCCAGTAGTGTCCTGACAACAGGAAGTGTCTGAGCCCTGGGGGACGCTCACACACAGCTCATATGCAGGGTTAGCATTGGTGCACACTGCCTGCTGAGTCACTGATGTGAACTTGTCTTTTCATACCAGTGTGAGACAGGGTGCAGGAAAGAGCACTCACTCAGCCTAGGCTTCCGTTCCTCTGGCTGAACATGCTGACCTGCAGACCTGGTGCCTGGTGAAGAAAGTAGCCATGCGGTTGGTTCAGGGCTGCCAAATAGCCAAGCTACAGGGCTAGGGAGATGGCTCATGGGTAAACGTGTTCACCACCAAGTCTGATGGCCTGTGGCCTCTTAGGACTCTAGAGCCTATATTTGCCCTTACCTAAACAGCACCTGCTGCTCTTCCAGGGGATCTGTGTTCAATTCCCACCACCCATAGAGTTAAATGTCTTTAACTGTAGTTCAGGGGATTGGATGCCTTCTGACTTCATTGGGTACTGGGCATACACATTGTGCACAGACATACATGCAAGCAAAACACTCAGAAAATACATCTTTCATTTTTTTTTGTTTTTTGTTTTGTTTTTTTGTTTTGTTTTGTTTTGTTTTGAGACAAGGTTTCTCTGTATAGCCCTGGCTGTCCTGGAACTCACTCTGTAGACCAGGTTGACCTCAAACTCAGAAATCCACCTGCCTCTGCCTCCCAAGTGCTGGGATTAAAGGCATGCGCCACCACTGCCTGGCTGGCCCTGTCTCTTAAGTCCCTAGACGTTATATGAAGTCCAGGTGTTGACCCATTTACCTGTGCTCTACTGCCACCAATGGGCAGTGGCTCCTACAACTAGGTGCCCCCTGAGGCACACTTAGTGTCTTCCTCTGAGGTGTCACCAGGTGGTTTGTCAGGACCCTGGTGAGAGCACCTGACGGGTAGCCGGCCCTTTCCCCAGTCTTTCTCCCTCTCTGTCTGCCTGGCGTTAGCTGTGGTTAGAGCTGTTTGCACTAGGCAGGTTCACGAAGCAGGAAGACTGCGTAGGCCTAGGAAGTGAGCAGGAGGGGCCAGGGCAGCCAGATTTGAAGGCTCTGTCTCCTCATGACTCAAGAGCTGGGCTGGTGTGGGGGACAGAGGATCTGTTGTCAGTTTGGACCACACTTAGGGACTGAAGCCTAATGGTGACTCACCTCCGCCTGTGACCTCTGTTGGGGCTATTCTCACCTAGGTCTCAGGACCTCCTAATAGGGCCCTTTTTACTGTGTCTGCATGGAGAGAGGTAAGTGCCGGCCACAGGGTGCATGCAAGCCTGTGGAGGGTCCGTTTTCTCACCTTTACAAGGATTCCAGGATCAAACTCTGATCACCAGGTTTGTGTCTGGCAAGTGCCCTTACCCCCCTCTGAGCCACAGTCCAGCCCAGTCCCCCTGGCTGAATATCCTGCCTGGTGGTTCTGTAGCAGCCATACTTGTTAGTGGAGCTATCAAAGTATGCTTGGCTGCACATTATCTGGAAAATGAAACTAAAGCTAGGCTGGAGATTTGTCTCAGGTTTCACACCTGGTAGGTGTCTGCGCTCCCTCCTGGGTGGGGGCGGTGGTGGGAGACCTTGAATCTGCTAGGAAGGAGGTCACCACACCTGGCGGTAAGGAAGTGAAGGGATAAAGGCTGTGCGAGGGAGGGGTCCTTAGAGCACAGGGGACAAGGGTGGGAGGGTAGAGATGGTGACACAGAATAAGGCATCTAAGCTGGGAGAAGGTTAAGGACTGCCACCAAGCAACCTCAGAAGGCACCTTGTTCAGTCTGGGCCTGCAGGCCACAGCATAGCGGTAAGATTTTCCAGATCACCAGTGGCTTGTCTGAGTAAGAGACTGAACTAATTAAGCCCCAAGTTTCTCCCACACACTCCCTAAGACAGCCAGGCTAAAGGGAGGGTCAAGGCAAGGAGAGAGCCTCTCCAGGGCAAGAAGCAGCTTCGAGCAGGGTTGTCAGACAAGACACTGGGGAAAAAAAAAAAAAAAAAAACTTTCCCCAGGCAGGCTGACTGGAGGTGATTTTTCCTGAGAACTTAATCTCAGAAAACCACAGTGGGGAGGTGGGGCAGCTCAGGGAATGCTGGCTGCAGAGTGAGTAGAGCACCCCCTTCCACTGCCTCCCTCCTGCAGGCTGGGGCTCCAAGCTGGCTCACCACAGACAGCTGTGGTCTGAGATACTATGAGTTGGAAGGGACCACAGCCTGGAGCCTGGTGCTCAGCGGGGAGCAACAGTCCGTGTGTCAGAAATCAGCTGCAGCCTGGCATTCTTGTCTTGGACAGAACTGAGTTCACAGAGATAAGACAGGCAAGACTACCATCTCTTGCCCACCCTGGGTCAGATACTACACACACTGGGGTACACATCCATGTCTTTTACTGATTGCCATGCTGAGCCCAGAGACCTGCAGGCAAAGAAGACAGGAAAGCAGATAAAGGGAACGCTGACCCAAGTGCCTTCCATTCCCCTTGTTAGGTAGGCACCCTGTACAGTGAGTTAAACACCAGCCCTTCAGTGCATATTGGTAAGTAAAGTGTTTGTTTCTGAGACAGTCATGGGCCCCAGATTGGTCTGAAACTCACTATGTAGTGGAGGACAACCCCGAACTCCTGTTCTTCCTGCCTCCATCTCCCCAGTGGTAGGATGACAGGTATGAATCAGCACACTTGGCTTTGAAAACAAAAAGCTGAAGCCAAGGATCAGAAACTCTTGTCACCAATGGTGGTGGCACTCGAGTTTGATCCCACACTCTGGAGGCAGAGGTAGGCAGATCTCCAGTTCAAACCCTGCTTGGTCTACAGAGCAAGTTTTACAACAGCCAGAGCCACACAGAGAAACCCTGTCTTGGGAAGAAAAAAAATCAGCCCATCACCTTCCATGCACGATGCCCGTGGGAGCCCCACACCTGCTCTCCAGTCTTTTAAGTCCCAGGCTGTGTAAGCTCCATCATGCTGCTTGCCACACATGCCAGCAACATGACTCAGTGAAGCAGTCCTTGAAGGCCTGTGCAGTCAGAGGCTTTCCAGGCTGCTTCTCAGCTTTCTCTCCCGGAGGCGGTTTGGCTCTTGCCCCAAACAAAGGGCAGAAGGAAGGACGGATGTGCCACCCTGTGGAAGCGGAGGAGATGACAGGCCCAGGCAGAGGTCCTACCACAATCTGGCAGAAGGTGGGATTACTGGGCTAACCTGAAGCTCTGAAATGCACAGGGTCCCACGGAAAACTACCACAGAGCCAGGGTCTGAGCCAGGTTGCTAGTCTAGTGTGTCTCCATTGCTGTTTCATTTCCCAGATTCTTTCCCAGAGTTTCTCTTAGTGGTCTCAACAATGGGACTCGGGTGGGAGATGAGGAGAGGTCCTTTTCCTCCTGCAGTCTGCTCCAGCAAGATTCCCTAACGTTTCCTTGAAGCAGCTCCTTCCGGGTGTTGGCATTTAGCCTAGGCTCCGCCCCACAGTTACCTGGCAATAGCCAGGTGAGGGGGACTCACTATAAAAAAGGGCTGCTTGCCCCCTCCTTTGCTCTCTTGCTCTCTCTTCTTGCCCTCTTCCCCCTCTCTTCCCATTCCCTTCCCCTCTCTCTCTCTCCATGTGCTCATGGTCGGCCTCTACTTCTCTTTCTTTTCCCCCACCCCTCTCTCTTAACTCCCCTTCCCATGCCCTGAATAAACTATTCTATACCATCGTGTGGCTGGTCCCTCTGGGGAGGGGTGCCTCAGCACAAGCACCCAGGGGCATCCCCTTCCCCACACCACACCTCGCCTCCTCCAAACATGTTCCCTTTTCTCTATCTTTTTATGAAACACAACACTGAGCCAGGCAGTGGTGCCGCATGCCTTTAATCTCAGCACTTGGGAGGCAGAGGCCGACACTCGACACTGGCTTCCTCATAACCCCTCAGACTCCCAAGGCTCTCTACCGTCCCAGGACTCCCCTTCCCCCTCTCCCAGCTTCTGGGCCCTTCTCCCAGGGCTCCTAATCCTAGAGATAGGCCTTCAGTCGCTTATCTCTGGGTGGCCTTATGGTTCCCATTTATTTTTCAAATTTTTTTTCTTTTAAAACGTTGAATTTCAGCCAGGCATAGTGGCCCATAATCTCAGCACTCAGGAGGCAGAAGCTGGCAGATCCTGTAAATTCCAGAGTTCACACAGTTAAGGAGCGCACAGCTCTGAGGAGCCATGGAGTTCACTGGATCACCAAGGAAGAAACTAGATAGGAGGGTAGAGGGGGGCTGGTTAGGAAGAGGGAGGGGTTAGTGGGGGCAGGAAGGGATGAGGTGGACACTTTCGAGAGAGTGTGTGTGTGTGTTTGGTGAATATAATCAAAATACATATGTGTAATGAAAATGTCAAAATGAAGACATTATGATTTGCTTTTTGGTTAATGTGCTCACCTTCATCACCCCTCATGGATGTGAGAGATACTCTATACTAAGATAGATGGTGAGAAACACATCTTCAACACTAGCACTGGGAAGGCAGTGAGTTTAGTCTGGGTTTTCTCTTCTGATGAAATTAGCCAATTCAAGCCTAAAGCCTAACTAAAGTTTATAATGGCAGGTTTGTTAGATGCTGTTCTCAGGCGGGTTCAGTGATGTCCCAGGAGGAGGTCAGTCTCTGTGCAGACAGAAAGGCAGGAGGTGGGGCAGAGAAAGAAAGGGCATAATCAGAGGAGACAGAACCAAAATGTCTAGAATATATTAAAGAGCCTCTGGGGAGAGGAAGCCCAGCCTTGGGCTGGAAAGCTCAGGGTAGACTGTGGGGTATACCTACAGGGCCTTGTAACAGGTAGGGACTGCAGGATCCTGGGAGAACCTGGAAGCCAGGTCTGCTTTGGTCTGTAAAATAGGCACCACTGCCACTTGTCCTGGGTCTGAAACCGAACATGAGCTACATTGTGAGATCCTGGCTCAAAAACTACCAAAGACACACAACTGGAACAGAAAGCCGGCAGCGTGGACTAAATGACAGGCTCAGCAGCTAAGGATGCTTGCTCTGCAACCAGGGGCACGCTGCACACCAGCACCCGCTCAGCAAGATGGGGCTTCCCTGAACATTTGTCACCCCAACTCTGAGCAGAGCAGAGACACACTGGACGGTATTGGCATTAGACACAGCTGAGGGAGGCCCAGGTTCAGGGGAAGACCCTGCCTCAAAGGAATAGTTGGGAGTTTCAGGACACCTCCACACACAGAGAGGTGCGTGACCTGCATATGTATGTGTACATATGCTTACACACATGAATAAAAGTGTTCAGTCCCTGAGCCTGGGTGAATGTGGAGAAGTGTCTTCACATACCTGTCCTCCAAGCCTCCAGACGCCTCCTCTGAACCCCACACCTCACACACACATAAACACCTCACATTCGTACACACATAATGACAAAGTTCCCAAAAAAGAATTTAATCCATCACAGTAAGTCATTTTCAGCCTATAAAAACATCTATCTGAACAAGGGTTTCAAAGCAATTCCCACCTGCTCAAAGCAACATACAGGATAGGCCTGAGATCAGTCCATTCAAATAATCTTTGTACACAGAGCATCCCAGAGTATCTATCACCCCAGCCTAACCTGGAGGAATGTCACCAACAAGTGCAGCAATCAGGGTTTGCAAAAATAAATAGATTTAATACATATGCGTGATATCCTTGGATATACAGAATGAAAACTGAGCCAGGTGCCACTGGCACCATGAAGAGCTCCTTTACAAGTGTCTTAGTGGGCTGGGCAGTACGGCCTCATGTCCAGCAGACAGGTGGAGCAACCCAGGAATCCAAGCAAGGCTGCCACTGTCTTAGGTTACCTGTGTGACAAATCTGTGGCAATTTCTAAGTATTCTTCCAAGTAACCCCAAATAGCCTGGGTTATGGGATTTCTTTTGGTTTTTAGGTAGCCCAGGCTGGCTTGGACCTCAGACGTGCCTGCCTCAGCCTATAAAGTCATAGGATTAAAGCCAAGTGCCACCATATCTGGCCGGCTGATTAAGGGCTGAAAAACCACACATGTATCCCTCCCCACACCCCCCTCTCCCATTTTTCCATTCTGAATCAGTGTCTTATTGTGTAGCCCAGGCTGGAAGGCTCTGTGAGAAACACATGTTCAGTCATTGATACCAGAGGAGCTGAACAAATGTTGTGCAGAATCAGAAACTACCTGGCAGAGGTTTAAAGTAAACAAACAAACAAAACAAAACAGAGGCCCTGAGTTCCACCCAGTACTGAAGGCCGCAATGGAAGGCTGCTCGGAGCCTGGCAATCATCTTCTGTAGTGAGTGATTCAGGGCCACTTCTGGCCTGAGGGTCCATCCAACACACCACCAAACAGTGCAACCTAAGAGTACAAACGTGGACCACGTGGGTGCCCAACCCGGAACGGGAAAAGTGCGCAGAGAGAAGTGCAAGCCTCACACAGAAAACTGGGGCTGGGCACGGGACGGAGGTCTTCGTGGCCACCCCTGAGCAGCAGGGTGCTTAGACAGCACAGGCCAGGATTCCTGAGCAAGGCAACCAGACGTCTCAGGCACTTCATAAATATTAGGAGGGAATGGCGACTCAGGCTTGTCCCTCCAGGAACAGGTGAAGTTTTGGCAAAGGCATGAGCAGGCATCAGTCATTGGCAGCTGCTGGCCCCAAGATCCAGCAAGCTCAGTACTGAATGTCAAAAGTCACTTTCCTGGCTTCTGATGGGGATGGCAGAGTCAGGCGGGAAGGCTCTCGGGGTAAAGGTCAATGCAGGTAGTCCTGAGTTTAGGGATTGGCCATGGTACCTAGGACCTTCTCAGTAGTACCTGCTGTCTCATGTTCAGAACAACAGGCTTCTCTCTACCTGGATGGGTCTCTTCCTCCTCGGCGTTAGTGTTGAAAAAAGTAGAATTCAGAAGCTTCTGGGGCAGCCTCTTCCAAGGAAAGAAAGACAACAAAAAATCCCAGGCAGAACTCCCATCTCCAGTACAGCCAGCAGCTTTTTCTGTCCCCAGACAATAAATATATAAAACAGAACCTGGGGCAGACAGGCCACTGAGCTTAATCCCAGCCCAGCTTTGCTCTTATCTTGCTTTGAGCAACACAGAGCCCACTGAGGTGGCAGGGCGAGGGCTGGGTGGGGAGGTGTGGAGAAAGCGTCTTTCCTGCCTACCCGTGCCTGCCAACGGGTCCCGGAAGGAGATGGCTCTCACAGCTGTTCATGCCACATCATCCTCCATGCTGACCATCTGTCTCTGTCAGCAAACCGGAAACACAGGAAACAATCAGGCGAACAGGAAAACACATGGCCGGAATCCACCCCCTCCTTCCTCGGGATCCCTTCTGTCCCCTGCACAGCCACCAGAGGCGGCCAGAACACCTAAGACTGGATAAATCCTCTTGTGAAGAGCTTGCCTGAGGCTCACAATGCCCTCTTCTCTCACTTCCAGGCTCTCTGATCTTGCCACATGTATCTCCTCCACACTGCTTTTTAATTTTCTCGTGTGTGTGTGTGTGTGTGTGTGTGTGTGTGTTTTGTCTGCATTAAAGTCACATGTGTGCCTGCTGCCTGTGAAGGCCAGAAGGTATCAGATCTTCTGGAACTGGAGTTACAGACGATTGTGAGCCTCCATGTGGGTGCTGGGAATTGAACCCAGGTCCTCTGGAAGAACAGCCAGTGTTCTTAACCACAGAGCCATCTCTCCAGCCTTCCCTCATGCTTCTTAGACACATTACGCCCAGTCTCACCACGATTTGAAATCTTTCCTCTATATACTGTTCAACCACCAGAGACCTCCTCCCGTTCCATGGCGACACAGAGGATGGAGAATGGACTCTAGCATGCTACTGCTAATGTGATCATACCCTAAGCCTTCACTGGGGAGTTCTAGGAAGGTTCTACCACTGAGCTATGCATGCCCCTGGCTTGGGCTTCCCTTCCACCACACCTAACTTCTGTCCTTCAGTTTGTTCGATGCCTCCTCTCTCCCACAAAAGTGCACACTCACTGAGGGGTAGGTATAGCCATCCTGGCTTCGGCAAATGTGGAGTTCGTCCTCTGTGGTCTTCTGGTAGACTGGGTTGTCAAAGTTAATGCTGTTGATGTTTCTCAGCCGCCAGTGCCTCCACAGTAGGATGGCCCCAAAGACAAGGAGGGCGACCAGTGCTGTGGGGAGAGGGGGATTGGTCAGGGGGGTGCCCAAGATCCTGGCCCTTTTATGTGACAGCAATATTTTCCTAATGTAAAATTATACTCACCTACCACACAAAGAAAAAAAAACCAAGGGGATGGGGGCAGTATAGCACTCACCTGGGCACCTAGCACCTCAGGGGATGAGGCAGGAGGATACTGACTTCTAAACCAGCCTGGGCTCCATAGCCTGACCCTTTTGAGATTCTCTGTCAACTTTGCTCTGTTTGTTTTATTTTTTGAGACAAGGTCTCACTGGCTGCCCTGAAACTTACTCTGTAGACCAGACTGGCCTCAAACTCTTGTCTCTGCCTCTTGAGCGCTGAGATTTAAGGCATGAACCATTTTTTTTTAGGTTTTTCGAGACAGGGTTTCTCTGTGTAGCCCTGGCGGTCCTGGAACTCACTCTGTAGACCAGGCTGGCCTCGAACTCAGAAATCTGCCTGCCTCTGCCTCCCAAGTGCTGGGATTATAGGCGTGCGCCACCACTGCCCGGACACCACTATGATTTTTATTTTCACACATAATCACAATCATTTTTTTTTGAGACAAAAACCCACTGTCTACTCCCTACCCCCTTTGCTGGTCTAGAAGTCTGTATGTAGACCAGGCTGGCCTTAAAAAAAACTCAGAGTTCTGCCAGTAGGATTAAGTTCTGTACCTCTACCACCAGAGGCACGCAATCTTTTTTTTTAAAAAAGATTTATTTATTTATGTATTTATTTCATGTATGTGAATATATTGTCACTACCTTCGGACAGACCAGAAGAGGGCATCGGGTCCCATTACAGATGGTAGTGAGCCACCATGTGGTTGCTGGGAATTGAACTCAGGACCTCTGGAAGAGCAGTCAGTGCTCTTAACCACTGAGCCACCTCTCCAGCCCCTCAATCTTATTCGTAATGAATGAGAAGGGGCAGTGATTGAGGCAGACAGGGGCATCCCTCAGGCAGGGGTATTCCATTTGGGGTCAGAACGGTGACGTGGCCCAGTTGGCTAAGCATGGAGTCTTAGGAGCCCCACAATGTCAGCATCGCAGCCAACACTTACCAATGGGGAGGAAGATGGACAAGAACCCCACGCCGTGCGGCTGCTCCTCGTCCCCTCTGCCAGCCATGTCACCCTGGACTGCAGTAAGGAAAATGATAAGGTGAGGGAGCTGACGTCAGCAGAAGAGAGACATCAGAGAGGGGAGGTGCCAGGACATGTCACACAAGTAGAGTGCCTGACATGTCTGTCACCCTGTTAAAGTTCAGGGAAACCTGAGGCTGTTACCAAGATTCCTACAAAGTCATGTGGCAGCTGTCCTCCAGAGTCCACAGGGGACAGACAGTATCCCCAGGATCCCCAGAGATGCCAGACATTTGCACAAAAACTTAAGACACTTAACACAGTGAGACCAGCAAGATGGCTTAGTGAGTAAAGGCGCTTGCTGCCAAGCTTGCTAACCTGAGTTTGATCCCAAGACCCACATGGAAGAATGACAGAATAGACTGCCACAAGCTGCTTTGACCCACAGGCATAGTGGCCAATTCCCCAGCCTCACTAAATACATCACTGTAATTTTAAAAAATGTAGTACTTATGAAATGAAGGGTGGGCCTGGCCATTACCTTGGTGGGACATTGTCACCGACTCCACTGTGCTGTGCCCTGGGGTGTCCACAGGCTTCCCAGAAATGCTGGTAGCTGAGGGACCCTCCTTGTGTTTTGGCAGCCCAGCAGCTGATGCGGTGACCGCAGACCCAATGGCAGATGTCCCCTGGGTGGTCAGTACAGCGTTGACTTCTGATGGGGCAATAAACATGTCCTGAGTGCCAGGGGCCAGGGTGCCACTGACACCTCTGCTTGGGGTGGAACGCAGGTCACCAAGTTCCACAGCATCAGAAATTGAGCAAAAGAAGTGGGTAAGTAGCTGGTGACACTGTTCCTGAGGATTATTCCAGGAGGACCTCAAACTTGTGATCCCTCTGCCTCAGTTTCCAGAGTATTGGCTATCTTGTTCTTACCATAGATCTGATCTGCAAATGTTGAGTACATTTTGGTCCCTGAGATGGCGAGAATGACCCCAAAAATCCACAGATTGGAAACCCAACCACCAAATTCTTACTGATGATAGATTTTATTTTATTTAACTTTGTTTGTTTGTTTGTTTTTGAGACACGGTCACATCGTGGACAGCTCTGGCTGTCCTGGAACTCACAATATAGTCCAGGCTGGCCTCAAACTCAGAGAGATCTGCCTGCCTCTGCCTCCTGAGTGCTGGGATTTAAGGTCACGTGGCAGTCAGAACACAGCCTAGTAGTCAGTTCTCTCCTTCTACCAAGTGGGTTCTAAGATATCAGTGTAGGGAAGCACCTTTATTCACAGAGCTGTCTCAGTGTAGGGTATGATGCTTGGCAGTGAAACCTTACAGGGGTGATTAAGAGTGAATGAGGTGCACTGGGCAGTGTTGGCACACTCCTTTAGTCCCAGAACTTCAGAGGATCTCTTGAGTTCGAAGCCAGCCTGGTCTACAGAGCAAGTTCGAGGACAGCCAGGGCTATACAGAGAAACCCTGTCTCGAAAAACCAAAAAAAAAAAAAAAAAAAGAAGAAGTCAGTTCTTTCCCTCTGTCATGTGGGTTCTAAGGATCAAACTCAGGCCCTCTCTTGTCTTTCTGAGGCAGGGTCTCATGTAGCCCAGGCTGGCCTCAAATACTATGTAGCCTGAGGAAGATCTTTTTTTTTTTTGGTTTTTCAAGACAGGGTTTCTCTGTATAGCCCTGGCTGTCCTGGAACTCACTCTGTAGACCAGGCTGGCCTCGAACTCAGAAATCCGCCTGTCTCTGCCTCCCAAGTGCTGGGATTAAAGGCGTGCGCCACCTCCGCCCGGTAAGAACTGACTTCTACAAGTTGCCCTCTGACACCCTCCCCCCCACACACATATACTGTGGTACTTGCCCTCCTACCAAAAAAAAAAAAAAAAAGATTGTCCTTTAAATAAATGAATAAATAAAATGAGAACTTTTGAGTCTGAGACCTCTCGTATCCAAAACCAGAAGCCACATTAACTATGCTTTATAAATTAACCAGTCTCAGGCAATCTGTTTTAGCAACAGAAACCAGAGACAATTCCAAACTGAGCCTTTCTCGGATGACATCAGCAAAAAGGGGTCTTCTTACTTGATACCCTGGTCTGAAGTCAGACTACTTCCACACTGAGCTTAGAGAAAAGGAGACCCCTAAGTGTACTTTCATTTGAGACAGACAGAGAACGTCATTCGTGAGTCCCCAGACAGTTAGTTGGATGTCTGATCAGCCTCTGCAGGCTCATGGCTACACCTCTGCGGACTTGTGCCCCTACCTGTGAGGCAGCTCCTCATGTCCTTGGCCAGCAGCATGCCATCTGGGCAGGCACAGGTGAATTTGGGTGAGTGGGCACTTATCTGTGGGGCAGGCAGGCACAGGTACTGGCAACCACCATTGGGGAGGGCTGATATCTCACACCAGTTCACCCCTGGGAGGAAGAAGAGAGATGTCATAGAGAATAAAGTGATAACATCTGATGACTGGGAGAGACTAGAAAAATTCTAGAGCAATGGCTGACATTTTTATTATTGGGTACAGGAAGGGCATTGAACCCATCTTCAAATAAGCCAGAAGAATCTAAAAAGTTCTGGGGCAATGACAGACAGGGGCAGAGCTTACCTCTAGGCTGTGTGATGTTGTGAAACAGGACAATGTCCTCCGGGGACAAGAGGTTTTCAGCCATCAAATTCACATCTGCACCCGTGAGGCGATTGGCACTGAAAATGGCTTCGTTTATGACATCTGTCCAATACACTTTGTCCTACAGGGGTGGTGTGTACAGAAGAGCCTGTTAGCCACTGCACAGCACAGACCACCGTCCACCACCCTCAAATCTCTGGGGTTCTCTAAACATAAGCAGTGCTGGCTGCAGTAGAAATGCAGCGAAAGACACAAAATCTCTCATCCTAACCGTTTTTCTCTGTGTGTGTTGTATATGTATACACGTGTTCATATGCTTTGCACACTTGTGTGGGATGTGTGTGGAGGCCACGGGTTGATGTCAGGTGTCTTTTCAATCAATTTCCGCCTTAATTTCTTTTCTTTTTTTGAGGCAGATTTTCTTTGGATAACAGCCCTGGAACTAGCTCTGCAGACCAGGCTGGCCTCAAATTCAAAGATCTGCCTGCATCTGCTTCCCAGAGTTCTGGATTGAAGGTGTGCACCATGACTGCCCAGCTGTCCACCTTAATTTCTGAGACAGTCTCTAACTGAACCTGAAGCTCACTAAGGTTATACTGGCTTACTGGTAAGCCCAGTCTCTTCATGAACTCTGGGTTCTACTCCTAGCATAAACAAACAAACAAACAAACAGACCAGCTCCATGAAATAGCTGTAATTCTAATATTTCTCTCTAGATCTCTAGACAAGAACTTTTACCCAGTCTTGGCTCGAACGGACAAGACAAACCTATGGCAAGACCAAACTCCCTCACATTCCCAGGGTTCACCTCATAGATGGCCAAGGAGAAGGGGTGGGCCAGCCGGTTCTCATCCTCCAAAATGGTTTTCCGATTGCCCCCGTTGACATCAACGCTGGAGATACAGTGGAGTTTGGAATCAACCCAATAGAGGCGGCCACTTAGAAGATCTAACACACACAAGCAGATACGGAAACACAGAGAGGCCAGAGGTGAGAATGGGATTATCAACTTGCCTAAATATTCCAGTATGTTCTAGGAGATTCAAAAATGTTCAAAACAGAAAGTTTCAAAACATGCCAGAAAAATTTCAGGGCATTAAATTAGGGCAAAAGGTGCAGCTCTCGGGGAGCTACACATGAACCTGAAGGAGGCTACATTGTAGCTTCTGCCTTGACACAGTAACCCTTCTAGCTGCATAGGAAGGGGTAATGCCAACCACATATCCTCAGCTATATGCTCTGGCCTCTTCATTGAGCCCACCCCCAGCAGGCTAGACCACCCCTCAGATATACCTAGTGTGATGCCATTTGGCCACTGGATGTCCTCGGTCACCAGTGAGTGGATGTCTACACCATTCAAACCCCCTTTCTTGATCTTGGCAGGTGTTCCCCAATCCGTCCAGTACATGAAGCTGGGAAAGACAACAGACCAAACAGAAGAGAGATGAGGCCTCTCAGACGGCAGGCTCCCACTAATGTCGACAACCGTCAGCTTGAACAGTTCTCAATTCAGGACCACACCCATCTCTTCCATGGATGAGGATCGAACTCAGAGCCTCATGCTTTCATGGCAGTACATCTTCCTTCCCTTCAATGCCCCGCCCTTCCTCCAACACCAACTCCAGCTTCTGCAGGGTTCTCCTAGTCAAGGGCTGCCACCCTGGATGGTCAGCCCCTCTCTGCAAGTCTAGAGTTAAGCCTGGCGTGGAAATGCACTTCAGTGACCCCCGGGCTTTCAGAGGTGCTGGGGCATTCGAAGTGCAAGGTATGGCTGAAGCAGGCAGACACCATGAAACTACTCCTATGAGGACACGGGTGTGGCTGTACAGGGACAGAACGTATGAGGCGGAAGCAGGCGGTGGGTGGGGTTTGCTTCCCAACAGATAGTGTTCAGAAGTTGCTCTGTGTATCGGGCCCTGACCAGTCAGCAGAGAGATTTTATAGGCCTGTCTGATCCCCATGGGCATCCTGTATACTGTAGTGTGCATGTATGTGATATAGGTGGATGGTAGAACACGCTCTCTCTCAGGAATGCCTTCCGTGGGCCAGCAAGATGGCTTAGCCAGCAAAGGTACTTGCTGCCAAGCCTGACAACCTGAGTTCAATCTCTGGAATTTACATGGAGGAAGGAGAGAACTGATTCCTGAAAAGTCCTTAGAAGCCTGTCCTAGAAATTTGGGTACAAAATTAAGTGGTTAGCATCTAAAGCCGTATGCCACTAAGCCCAGTTCGTTCCTTTCCTTCTTGTACTGGGGATGGAACCCAGAGCCTCCTGCATGCTAGGAAGGCACTCCACCACTGTGCCACTTCCCTCGACTAGGACACGGTTTGTTTGTGACAGAGTGTCGACTCACTAGGTAGTGGGCTTCCAGGACATGTTAGCTCTGTCACCAGAACACATGACCACACATGTGTTAGGTGGTTCAGAGGCAGAATCCAGGACTTCATGCAGTTACAAAAGCACTCTACCAAGAGAACCACACCCCAGCACCCTTATTTAACATTTATTTACCCATTGCATGCACACATGTGTGTAGGCACTCATACAACATTGGGGGAAGGGTTTGGTTTTCTCCTTTGACTGTATGTGTCCCTGGGATTAAACACAGGTTGTCAGCCTTGAAGGCTTTATTCACTGAGTCAGGTTTGGTTTTGTTTCTTTTTAAGGTTTTATTTTGCCAGGCAATGGTGGTTCACACCCTTTATCCTAGCTCTTGGTAGGCAGAGGCAGGCAGATTTCTGAGTTCAAGGCCAGCCTGGTCTATAAAGATAGTTTCAGGACAGCCAGGGCTACACAGAGAAACCCTGTTTCTGTGTAGCCACCATGTCCAGCAGTGCCCCACCCCCAAACCTTCTAATTTTTAATTATGTCTATGTATGTGTGTACCTGTGTGCCATGCCTGATGAGGCCAGAGGCATCAGAACCCTTGGACCCTTGCTAAACCAGCAATTCTGATTGTTTGCAACCCAAGCTAGCCTGTAACTCAACCTCCCCAGGGCTGGGATTTTAGGTCCGAGCCACTGTGCTGCTTCCTTGGTCTTTCACCAACACCCCCAGCCTCTACTTCACTGTCGTCCCTGCAGCTGGGGACCACCTCAACCACCTCACATTCTCCTGAGCCCAGCTCGGGGTCCCCCACCTTGGTTCATCGTCTTGTTCAGCTCTGAGGACACTCACCCCCCATGCACAGGGTCCACTACAATGGCTCTGGGTCTGGACCCTGTCTCTTGGAACAGCGTCTTCCGCTTTACGCCCTTGGTGTCAGCCACAGAAACACTGCCCAGGACTGAATCCGTCCAGTAGATGTTGCCATGGACCCAGTCTACTGCCAGCCCGTCAGGGGCATGCAGGTCCCCACTGATGACGGCGTCATAGGCCAAGCTAGGGGCCTGGTCCATCAGGGCGCTGAGGCAGAAGAAAGGAATCTCATTAGAGCCTGGGGTCTGGGCCTCACTAGGGGACAGGTGGTCAAAAGGGTGACAGGGCTGCAGCTTACCTGTAGATCTTTTTTTGAGACAAGTCAGACCAATAGATTCTATTGTTGGCCACCTCAGTGTCCAAGGCCACCACATTCTTCAGGTTGGAGATCAGGCTGGTATACTCGCTGCGGTCCAGGGTCATCTTCCGTACCTCATGGCGGTTAGTGAAGAGCAGATAGCCTATAGAGCCTGGAAAGGCATGCAGGGTGGTGAGGGAACTGAAGCCAGGGCTTCATGTATGCCAGACAGAACTCTGCCTACTGAGTCCCCGAAACCCATGTCTCTAGTAAGAGTAACTAGGGAGGTAACAGAGGCTTGGGACACACTTTGTACCTCCCCCCATCTCCCTCCCTGTCCGGATGTGAGGCAGGACAGAGTTCTAGGAAGGATAGATATGGGAGAAGGTGGTGTCTCCAGGTTCCCAATGAACAGCTTGC
Organism: Grammomys surdaster; assembly: GCF_004785775.1. NCBI lineage: Eukaryota > Metazoa > Chordata > Mammalia > Rodentia > Muridae > Grammomys > Grammomys surdaster. The sequence goes on along the minus strand of NW_021604598.1, from coordinate 2,722,897 downwards.
CCACCAGCCAGAATCCTAGAGAGCTGCCATACTCAACTAGGGAATGGCTTAACAGTTCTGAGCCCCAAGGAGGAGCCACCCAACCCCCTCCCAGCCTCCCAGCACTCACCCACAGCCTTGCAGACCCTGGTGTGAGGGTCCATGTAGAAGCCGGCCCGGCACTCGCACTTGTAGCTGCCTTCCAGGTTCACACAGAGCTGGCTGCAGGTGTCCGGCTCCTGACACTCGTCAATATCTGTGTGTGTGACAGAGAAAGGGTTTTGTCTAGGAGAGGAACCCTTTCTACAGGGTGACAGGAGAACGAAACATGTATCCTCCAGTGGCTGAGGGAAGCCACCCTCACAGGATGCTGACCCTGCCATTCACCTCCAGTGAGCAGCGGGACTCTTCCATCTACCTATCCTGTCCTTCTTTATTTTCTTCCATTTTTGGTTGTTTTTCTGTTATTTATTTATGGTTGATCTTTGTATGTAGCCCTGGTAGTGAACTCGCTATGGAGACAACCCTGGCCTTGAACTCAAAAATCTGCCCGTCTCTGTCTCTCAAGCACTGGGATTAAAGGTGTTTCACATCAAATGTGAACTCTTTTTTTTTCTGAGACATCTCACACAGCCCAGGCTGGCCTTGAACTTGCTACACAGAAGACCTTGAACTTCTGTTCCTATTGCTATCATATCCCAAATGTTAAAATTACCTGTGTGGGCCACCAGTTAGGTTTGTGACGTGCTGGGACAGAGCCCAGAGCTTGCTGCCTGTGAGGTAAGAGTTCCAGCAACCGAGCCCACGCTCTAGCCAGAACCCTGATCTTGATGAGGACCCCAAAAGGCAGGACTGCCAGTGATCCACTTAGTTCCTAACAGTCAGGCCAGTACTCAGTGTTCACCCCTGGAACTCTCCTAATAGCCCTAAGAAGTGGGGCCTGCACTCCTGCCCACTGAGCACATGGGGAAACTGAGGCACAGGTTCACTGGGTGGCTGGCTGTGCTGCAGACTCACCTTCACATTGGTGGTCGTCCACCAGCCGGAAGCCGCTGGGACACAGGCACTCAGAGCCAATCTTGAGGTCCTTGCAGATGTGGGAACAGCCACCATTGTTGTCCAAACACTCGTTGGTCTCTGTGTGGGGTGGAAAAAGCAAAGTGGCTGTTCTAGGGCCTTACACTTCCCACTGGAGACAGCACGTCATGGCACTGTCTTTGCAAAAACACCTTGAAGATAATTCGTTTTCATTATTTTTAATCATGTGCATGAATGTGTCTGCATGTGAGTCATGAATCCAGATGTCCTCAGAGGCCGTGGAGGCCAGGAGACGGATCCCCTGTAGCTAGGGTTACAGGAAATTCTGAGCCACCTGACTTAGGTGCTGGGAACCAAACTTGAATCCACTGGGAGAACAGCTAGTGCTCGTAATTGCTAAGCCGTCTCCAGCCCAAGAACATATTTATATACGTGCCAGGGCCTCATCTCCCAGCACCCTCATGCCGGTCCTGCCCTGGAGCCAAAGCTCTGTCATGTCTATGACGTGTAGCAAACCTTTTGAATGCCGGGGGTGGGGGGTGCTAGCTGGGCTCACAGCCCCACGGTGACTACATGCTGATGCCATGCCTGGCTCCCCAAACGCCGCTCTGCCCAGCTCCCCAACACTCACTGCATTCCCTGATGGGCTCATCTGACCAGTCACGGCAGTCCCGGGCAGAGTCACACACTTTGTCCAAGCTGATGCACTCCCCACTGTGGCACTTGAACTTGTTGGGGCCATCGCACTGTGTCACTGAGAGAGGCAAGGAGAATAGTCAGGAGGGCCTGAGCTGCAAGGGTTTGCCTAAAATGACCCTTCAGAGCTCGAGTATGTGGCTCAGTGGTACAACCCCTGCCTACAGCTCCCCAGTGAGGGCCAGGGGGCATCTGATGGGGTAGCCCTGCCCAGAGTCTCAGTTTGTAGCCTGCTGGCCTTGAACTGTAGTTCAAGACACTGGAATTTAAGGAGACCCTCCTGCCTCAGCTCCCAAATACTGGGATTACAGAGTTGTCCCACCATGCCTGCTGTATAGAGTTTCCTGGTGGTGTTTATTTGTTTGTTTCTCTGTGTAGGAGACCCAGGGCCTTGTGTGCATAAACACATGCTCAGTAGCTGAGCCCCTGGGGACAGGTTGCTGGGAGCTCAAGGCAGGCAGACAGAAAGTTAATGTTTAACGGAACAGAGTTTGTTTAGACTCTGCATGAGCAAACAAGTCTTGGAGAGAGAGTTAAGCTACCGCTGTAGAGACGTGAATTTTAGGTTGAATTGGGCTTCTTAGGTAGAGGTCTCAGTGTGGTCCCGGCTGGCTGCAGGTCTGTGTGCCTCCTACCTCAGGCTCTGGATTGCTGGGATTGTGGGCCTGTTCCACCATGCCCAGCACGGCACTATGCAGTTAAAAACTACAAGTAACTCTTATCCTAGCAATGGGAAGCCCTGAGTTCAACACAAAAGAACAAACACCAGGGGCTAGAGAGATGGCTCAGTGGTTAAGAGCACTGTCTGCTTTTTCAGAGGTCCCGAGTTCAATTCCCAGCACGCACATGGTGGCTCACACCCATCTGTAATGGGATCTGATGCCTTTTTCCGGTGTGTACTTATATATATGAAATAAATAAATAAATCTTTTTAAAAAGCAGCAAAAATATAATGTTTAAAAAAGAAAAAGGAGGCCGGGCGGTGGTGGCGCATGCCTTTAATCCCAGCACTTGGGAGGCAGAGGCAGGTGGATTTCTAAGTTCGAGGTCAGCATGGTCTACAGAGTGAGTTCCAGGACAGCCAGAGCTACACAGAGAAACCCTGTCTCAAAAAACCAAAAAAAAAAAAAAAAGAAAGAAAGAAAGAAAGAAAGAAAGAAAGAAAGAAAGAAAAGAAAAAGGAGGTTTTCTTTTCTCTCTCTCTCTCTCTCTCTCTCTCTCTCTTTTGTGAGAGCTGCTCTCAAATTCAGCGTGTAAGCAAGGCTGGACTTGACCCCCTGCCTGCACCTCCCAAACGCTAGGGTTACAGGTGTTGTCACCACACAGGCGCATCCGAGGCAAGCGTTCTACCAATGGCTCGGCCCCAGACCACATCATTTTATGTTATGTGATTTTTCCAACTTGCAGGTCAGTGAGGTGGAAAGAAAGTGTCACCAGGTCAGAAGAAGTGAGATTGGTCTCAGAACACTCAGATCTCTGGACACTCATGGCAGTAGGAAGGAAACAGCTCTCATCGGCTCTAGAATGTTCTTTTCATGGAATTGGATTGAATATATATCACTAAGGTCTCAAGGACAGAGCGGCTTCCACAAGGACTACAGCGCTCACGTGTCAAGCATGAAGCTCTGGATTGGATCTCCAGCATAAACTGAGCATAGCGGTGTGCGTGCGTCCATGATCCCACCATTTGGGAGGTGGGGCAGCCTCAGCTACATAAGGAGTTTGAGACCAGCCTGGACTACATGAGAACCCGTCTCAGAAATAAATAAATCAAAGTACCAAAGCAAGGGACTCCATTTTGCAATCAGCTAAGTGGAAGGAGCTTCAGAGGGGGCAAGTAACTCTCAAAACAAAACAAAACAAAACAAAAAACAAAAAACCCACAGCTGATCCTGGGTGATGGATCTCTGTGAGTTCAAGGCCAGCCTGGACTACACAGCAAGTCCAGGAAAGACAGGACTACACAGAGAAACCCTATCTCAAAAAACATTCAAGCAAACAAACAAAAAGAAAATATGCCTCCTGGGGGCCTGAACACCCCCAGACCAGCAGTACCCCAACTTTACAGAAATGCTTATAAACAGCAAGGCACTGAAAAGACAGAACCAGAACCGGTGAGGAACAACAGTTACCGTTGACGCAGCCAAGCTCGTCACTCATGTCCTTGCAGTCATGTTCATGGTCACATTGACGGCTACCGTGAATGCAGGAGCCATCCGCACACTGGAATTCATCAGGTCGGCAGGTGGTCACCGCTGGAGAGGACAGGATGACAGTCACAGGAAGCACCAATAAACCACTCTGCTTAGCTACAGTTAGAGGGCTGGCAAGATGGCTCTGCAAGCTCAAAATCCTGAGCTCAGTCCCTAGACTCTTCATAGTGGCTGGTGAGAGCTCACTGTTGGAAGCTGCCCTCTGACCTCTGGGTAGGTTTCCACACATCTATGTCATGTATACCAATGATTTTGTTTTTTAAATAAATCACATAGGGGATTGGAACCTGGGACACATGCATGTGTGGTGTGGTGGTTTGAATGAGAACAGCCCCCAAGCAGCTCACGAGTTTAAATACTTGGCCCCCAGTTGGTGGAACTATTCGGGAAGGATTAAGAGGTGTGGCCTTATTGGAGGAGGATTGTAGCTAGGAGCAGGCTTCGAGGTTTTAAAGGATTCTCACCCTTCCCAGTTAGCACTCTCTCTGCCTCCTGCTTGTGGGTCAGATGTAAGCCCTCAGCTACAGCACCACGCCTGGCTGTCTGCTGCCATGATGGTCATGGACTCACCCCTGAAACTGTAAGCCTCACTAAACTCTCTCTCCTATAAGTTGCCTTGGTCACGGCCCACAGCAACAGAAAACTAAGATACTTAGTAAGTGAACCACAGACTTGGTTCTCTTAAAAATTCATTCTTCCAAAGAAAGAAAAAATATTTTCTAACCCATCTTTGGTTGATTTTTTTTTTAAGATTTTTTTAAATTTATTTTATGTATATGAGTACATCGTAGCTGTCTTCAGACACAACAGAAGAGGCCATTAGATTCCATCACAGATGGTTGTGAGCCACCATGTGGTTGCTGGGAATTGAACTCAGGACCTCTGGAAGAGTAGTCAGTGCTCTTAACCACTGAGCCATCTCTCCAGCCCTTTGTTTTTGTTTTTTTTTTTTTTTTAAATTAATTTCCTTTGGTTTTTGAGACAGGTTCTCTCTACAAGGCCCTGGTTTTCCAAGAATTAACTATGTAGACTAGGCTGCCCTTCAACTCACAGAGATCCACCTGCTTCTAAAGGTGTGTGCCATCATACCTAGCCCTTATCTTTGGTAAATTTTTAAAATTTTATTACACAGTATGTGTGCAGTATGTGTGTACATGCAAGTATGTCCTCCTGTACCTTTTGACTCCTCCTTCTCCCCCTGAGCCAGGATCTCTCAATGTACTGGGAACCAGACTGGCAGACAGCCAGCTCCAGACATGCCCCTGTCTCACATCCCACGGCACTGGAGTTACAAGCTTGAGTATGGCTGTACTGCTGGAGATTCGAACTCAGAACTTCATGCTCTGGCAGCAGGTGTTCCACCCACCCAACCAACCCCTCACCCAAAACAAATCAACTTCCTTTCTGGGCAGTCTAAGCCCCAAAGCTCCCCAAGCAGGGCCTGGGGAGCCGTTCATCCATCCCTCCTCCCCAGGGCCTTACCGCAGTTTTCCTCATCCGACTTGTCCTTGCAGTCGGCCGTGCCGTCACAGACCCAGCTGCGATGGATACACTCACTACTGCCACAGTGGAACTCGAGGGAGGAGCAGGGGCCGCTGACCCGTTCGGAGGCCGTGTCTCGGCCCCCGCAGTTCTGTGGCCACTCATCCGAGCCATCGTCACAGTCCACATCCGCGTCGCAGGCCCACAGGCTGGGGATGCACGCTGATGAGTTGCAGCGGAAGTGGGCAGGGCCACAAGTGGAGGCCTCGCAGTGGGCCTCGTCAGAGCCGTCCAGGCAATCTCGGTCTCCATCACACACGAACTGCTGAGAAATGCACTTGCCATCCTGGCAGTGGAATTCATCCAGGGAGCACGTCTTGGGGGCTAAGGGAATGCACAAGGAGGACAGTACCCTGTCATGCCATGGCTCACACCACCACACACCAGCCTATTCACGGACAGGATCCTGTGCTTCAGAGACACCCAACCCACTTAGCAGAGCCTTGCAGAGCCATGGTGGTAGTACGCAAGGGCCCAGGAAGCCACGACACACCCTTCTCGGCCTCGGTTGCCTCATTCCTATGGTCAAGTATCAAGCCAGTTCAGTACCAGGGCCCCTCATTGGGGTCGAGGCACTTCTTCGGGCTTTAGGTTGCGTTGTGAATTGCTTACCTTGCTAAATGTATAAATTACACTCTATTGAGCCTATGTAGGTATGGGGAAACCCACATTATACATAGATAATATTCACGTGTCCACTGTGGGCCTTAAGAATGGGTCTGCACGTAAGTGGTGTGACATCACACACAGCTGATAAGCACTTTGGCATCTAGTAAATCAGCTCTGATTCGATTCCTAGCACAGTTCAGCCTCCCTGGCCAACATGGGCACTTAAGGCAGGGAAACAGCCTGCACACGTGGCCTAGCGACAGCCATTGGGGCTTCCCACCTCAATAAATGCTTCTGATGGTCTTGAGAGGAGGCATCATCTCTCAAGGTGGGATTAAAGTCATAGGAGTAACCACACACCAGAACTCAGGTGACAAAGCCTCATGGCTGTTACGTCCCAGGGTCCCTGGGGTTCTCTTTAGTGTAAGAAGGGCCAGTACACATGCACACATACACAGGCACTCGTGCACACGCTCACACACACACACATGGTCACACACAGGTGCACACTCAAATGTGTGCACACACAGGCATGTACACACACACACACACACACACACACACACACGGGGTCTGAGCAACACTTACGACAGCCTTGTTCGTCTGAGTCATTTTCACAGTCTCCCCGTCCATCACATCTCCAGGAGTCAGGAATGCATCGGCTGACACGGCCTCCGCAGCTGAATTCATTGGATTGACAGGTGACAGACACTAGGGAAAAAGAGGAGCTGTCACTCAAAAGGAATATGATTTGGTTAGACCAGTTCCATCTTCCTCGTGTGTGCATGTGTGCGTGCGCAGTGTGTGTGCGTGCGCAGTGTATGTGTGTGCGTGTGTGTATATGCAGCCATGGCACATGTGGTGGTCACAGGACAACACTCAGGAGTTCATTCTCGCCTTCTACCCTATGGGTTCCAGGGATCAAACTCATGTCATGAAGGTTGGCCACAAGCACCCAGAGCTCACTCATCTCAACAGCCCCGTAAGAAGGTTACATACAGCACTTTTAGTGGGCTAGTGCTGTGACTGTAAGTCACAGCGTGAGTCAGGTGTGAAACCTTCCAAACCCACCATCACAGTGTACAAAATACTTTGGATTTTGGATGTGTGGATTAGGTATGGTCACTCTGAGCCTTCTTCAAATTTATGACTGAACTTACCATTCCCGGGCTACTCTGGCAGGATACAAACCTGGTCAAGAACACTGGCTCTCGGCACAGCAGTAGAGCCCCAGTGAGGGTTGGGGACTTGGCTCAATGGAAGGGCCCCTGCCTAGAATGTGCAAGGCCATGGGTTCTTCTACACCATCAACAAATAAAGGGGACTTACTGCATGTCTCAGGGGACTCATCGGAGCCGTCTGTGCACTCGGGGCTGCCGTCACACACCCACTTGCTGGCGATGCATTGTCCATCTGTACACTGGAACTCCTTCCTGCTACATGACTCTTCTGCTGCAAGAGCAGAAGGAAAGGAAGGTGGGTCAACAGCAGAATGCAAAGATGGCTGCATCAGCTAACCAGAGAAGGCAACAGAGATGGCAAATGTACCCAGCATAGCCAGGGAAGTCTGCTGCACCCGAGAGGGCAGCTGAGGACCAACAAATAAACACAAAGCGGAAATCTGTCAGATGTTAATACTGACATCTGGGCTGTTGAATAAAAAGTATAAAAAGAAGTATCACATTTAATTTGTTAATCATTTTTAAAATTTATTTTGAGACGGGGGTCCCTCCGAGTAGCTTTGGCTGGCCTTGAACTTTATATAGAACAGGATGGCTTTGGTCTCACAGAGATCTGCCTGCCTCTGTCTCCTGGGTATTGAGATTAAAGTACAGGTCACCTGATCCCCTGATATACTGGTACAACATTGGCACAGAAACTGTACCAAGTAACCAACAGCTCTCAGATCGTCATGAGGTGGAACCGGTGTCTGACAGTTACCACGGCTAAGAACCTGAAACTAGAAAGGGCATGGAGCTAATGACATTCTGCTACATTCATAGATCAGTGCCCTGCTCAGTCATCACCAGGGAAGCTTCCTCCTGCCGCAGATGGAAACACACACAGAGAGTCACAGCTGTGTTGGGGTGACCCACAACTATTGTATTTACTGGCTATGAAAAAGTATGTTCCTGTGTTGTTAACTGCTGGCCTTGGAACATTCAGTACTAAATCAGGACTAAGTCTCTCACCTCAGGGCTTAGGGAACCCATCCTATGAAAGGAGCCAGAACAGTTGTAAGAGCGAGAGGGTGGAGGAGGCTGATAAAGCAAGGCCTCTGGACACAACCGGACTGACACCCGTGAACACGCAGACATCCGTGACAACACTCACAGGATCTACACAGGTCCAAGCCAGAGGGGGTCTCAGCCCTGAGAGGGGAACGGGACATGAGACCCCAGCCCTAACTCAGACACTGTCTCCAACTGTCAACTGCTTACAAAAGAAAAATTAGTTTTCTCCAGTGGAGTCTGACTGAGCACACAAACCACACAGCAGTAAACGGCCAACACAAAAGGAACTCAGCCATGGTTTGGGAGAGATTTATTACCCATTTTCTTTAGGCTTTTCTTCTTTTCCCCCCCTTAATCTCACTGGTCTCTTGCTTGTATTTTATGGTTTCCAATTAATTATGTGTTTTAATAGACTTTGCATGTATGTGTGCCTTGAGTATGCATGTTTCCTTTGCTCTTTCTTTTTCTTTTTTCTGTTCATTTTGTTTTATTCTCATTTGATTATTTATTTTTGCCTGTTTGGTTTCTAAAGAGAGAGAGAGAGAAAGAGAGAGAGAGAGAGAGAGAGAATGAATGATATGCTCACTCATGGGGGAGAGGCAGGATCTGGGAGGACATGAGGGAGAGGAAACCACAACCAGAACACACTGCATGGAAAAAAAAATGATTTCCAATTGAAAAAATAATTAATGTATGGGTCACCATGCCTGGCCAATTTTTAAAATTTTTATTATTTTTAATTTTTTTTTTTTTTATTTTCAAGACAGGGTTTCTCTGTGTAGCCCTGGCTGTCCTGGAACTGACTCTGTAGACCAGGCTAGCCTCGAACTCTCGAACTCAGAAATCCACCTGCCTCTGCCTCCCAAGTGCTGGGATTAAAGGTGTGGGGTGGTGGCTTAATGCTATTTATTTATATCCCAAATGCTACCCCCTCCCAGTGTCTCCTCCCAAAGTCCCTCCCTCTACCCCCGCTTCCCCTTTCCTCTGAGAGGGTGGGGCTCCACCCTCCGTATCCCCACCAGCACCAGCACCACCCTCTGCAAGAATTCTCTGCAGGAGCATCCTTTCCTGCTTTTGTTTTCTTCTGAAACAGAGTTTCTTTGTGTAGCTCTTTGGCTGTCCTGCAACTGACTGGACTTGAACTCAGAAATCCACCTGCCCCTGCCTCCCTTGTGCCACCCACCACCATCCAGCTTCATGAAACGGAAGTTTCAGTAACTGAAATTCCACACCCCAGGGGTTCCCTCTGCTTTTCCGGTGACCCCCTCTCATGTCCCAGCACCCTGCTTAGCTACACTTTAATTCTTTCTGTTTTTTTCCCCCCCTTAAACAGTGTGGCACTGAGTAACTCTGGCTGGCCTGGAACTCTCAAGGATTTGGATTAAAGGCGTGTACCACCCCATTCCCCATTCACAGGCCTACAATACTCTCTGGCCCAGCTGCTGACCCGACCAGGTGACTCACTCACCCAGCATCTGGGCAGCAAAGGAAATGACTCATCAGCTTCTCTGTGATGGTGGAAGGTGATGAACGAGGCCGCGAGAATTCCAGGAGTGGCTGGGTTGTTACAGAAGGAAGGTCAGAGGGGCAGTGGCAGAGAAGAGCAAGGGAGTGTCACCCCATCGCCCGAAGCTTGGTGACAGGTCACTGATTCACACTCTCACTTGAATGACACACAAATCAGGATGTAGGTGTGGAAATACCAGCCACACCCAAAGCTGGTGGGGCTCAGGTGGCAGAGCATCTGCCCAGCAGGCACGAAGCCAGGGTACACCCCCAGCACCGCATCAACCAGGCAAGGTGGTACAAGCCTGCCATGCCTGTCACTCAGGCGCTGGAGGCAGGAGGATTACTACCTGGCTGCAGCCAGGGTTCCATGGCAAGACCCTGGCTCAAGAACAAAAACCAAACAAACAAAAAGTTAGTAATGATTGGGGGTGCACACCTGTTATCCCAGGGACCCTTTGGCAGAGGCAAGAAGTCTTCTACAAGTTTGAGCATAACCTTGGCTAATGGAAAATTCCAGGTCAGCCTTGGTTATACAAGGGAGACCCTGTCTCAAGCAAACAGAAGAAATAAAGAAGGCCTGCAGAGTGGCTCTGGGGTAGAGGACTGGCCACCACCTGTCTGAGCTTGACGACAGAAGGACGAAACCTGTTCTGCCCGGTGTTCCCTGAAGCCCACACATACACAGAACAAACAAAGATATCATTGTAAAAATGTAAAACCAAGCCAAGTGTGGTGTGCACACTTTGAACCGCAACGCTTGGGAGGCAGGCGATCTCTGTGAGTTCGTGGCCAGCCTGATCTACACAGTGAGTTCCAGGACAGCCAAGACGATGGACAAATAAAATCAAGTAAAAGACCAGTCGGCACACACACACCTCGAAGAACACACACCTCGCAGCCTTGGCCCTCAGATCTCGAGCGTCACGAATGACGAGTCATGAACAAGGCCACAGAAACTGAAAAGGGGAAAGGGTAGTGACAATTCCGGAGTTGTGGTTTCCTTGAAAAACACAGAAATATTCTATGAATATGTTTTCATTTTAATCCCAGGTGTGGGATATGAGGCTGCTTCAGACTGTCCACAGTAGCTGATGAGGATTTGCTTCGTGCTCTAGCAGGGCTGTGATTTTGCCAGCACCAGGTAGTTTCTGTGACTGTGTGACATTTGGAGTTCTGGAGACTTTTCAGAGGGCATGTGACTGCTCGGGCCCAGAAAGGCAGGGTGGGTTGTTGATTGGTTACTGTCGGTCATAGTTGACTCATTAAGTAGTGAGCAAAGAAGAAACAAGAAATTAGATATCCTAACAGCAAGAATCAGACTTGCCCCAAGGAACTCGGTGCCCCTAATCAGCAGGAAGTAGCCTAGGAATAATGTTGCCCCCTTTCCCCCTGTCCCCTTTTCTCTCCTATCTAGTGTTAGGGGGTTTTAAGGGTGGAGGAGGGTGGAAGAAAGAAGAACCCACAAAGTAGCAATGCCAGCTACAAGGAATTACTCAGTCCTGTTTCCCACGCACAAATAAGATGGTCAGTGCTTTCTAAGTGCTCTCTCTCTCTCTCTTTCTCCTGATAGAATGACAGGGGTGTGCCAAACACTCAGCCACTGTTTTCTTTCCCAAACTGAGGACAGATGGCATGCAAAGAAACCAAAATAAGCCTTGACTGGTGGCACAGACTTTTAATCCCAGCACTTGGGAGGCAGAGGCAGGAGGATCTCCATGAGTTTCAGGCCAGCCTGGTCTACAAAGTGAGTTCCAGGACAGCCAGGACTACACAGAGAATCTCTGTCTCAACAAAACAAAACAAAAAGATAATAAACCAAAATAAAGGAGGTTAAAATGCTGTCAGTGGAAGGCTTGCCTGGCACACAGGGGATTTCAGGCTCCACCCATACCAACAAAAGCAAGCCCGTAGTCAGGTGTGTTAGCTTTCACCTGTAATCCCTGCATTCCAGATGCTGAGGCAGGAGGGTTACAGTGAGATCAAGACCAGCCTGGGCTACATGGTAACTTCCATGCCAGCTGGGTGATATACGGAGATCCTTCTAAAACATAAAGGAGGGCCATGCTGGGGAGCCCTCCTAGTGAGAAGTTACTGTAACCATGTGGAGATTAATGCAGGGAAAACCCTCTACTAATAGGTAGTGATTGTCTGGCTAATGCACAAAAGGGAACCAGCCTCAAACAGAATGTTAAGTTTGTGTAGACCTTAGGCTCATAAGTTCCACACACACTGTCATCCTTAAATCTCTCTTAGGTCTTGACTCTAGTTTACACTTTGAGCAATTTAAACAGACGCAGGGGACTGACGATCTAATCCCTTGGGCAGATGATAGTTACAAAGATATTGCCAGAATTATTATTATTATTTTTTTTTTTTTTGGTTTTTTGAGACAGGGTTTCTCTGTATAGCCCTGGCTGTCCTGGAACTCACTCTGTAAACCAGGCTGGCCTCGAACTCAGAAATCCACCTGCCTCTGCCTCCCAAGTGCTGGGATCAAAGGCGTACGCCACCACTGCCCGGCCCCTAGAATTATTTTTAAATACAGTGTTCTTTTCTAAAGACTGTCGATCAGGGTCATCTTGTCCACCTGCCAAAATTATCCTTCTCCTAATAAAGACTGAATGGTGGGCCAGAACTTAATGACAGTTGGCACCCTGAGCCCTCCTTTGCGCTGTCCATTAGAGGCATGTCTTTTGATGCAGGGAGGGGCCTAATGGCTGGTTCTAAGTCAGGGCTGTCCCCTGTTGTTATGGGAACGAAGCCCAATTGGAGGTCAATCCTGGTGAACAAACATTTACAAAAGTGTTTTCACAGTAGCCCTCAACATCAGGGACCGCATCAACATTTCTAACCATCCTGGTCAGTATGCTCTCACCCCCAGTGACGGCACAGGCTGTGCCTATTTTACTGTGGGTAACAGCATTGCCTAAGCAGGTTTGTTAGTAAATCCTCCAAAGCATCTGTTTTACTACTTCAAGGTTCTCCGGCAGGCACCGAGGTGGCTCAGGAGAGAAAGTGCTCGCCAGCCTTGCCAGCAAGTCTAAGATGAGTTCCATCTAGGGACAGCCAACCCCTGCTTTCCCCATCGGGTTGATCAACTCCACTCTTAGCAACCAAAGCTGATTTGCTCCCCATGCCCCGAGGGTGCAGATGCTGTAATTACGGCAGAAAGGAGAGGAGCATCAAAAGCATGGCCCGGGAGCCAAGCAGAGGAGGCTAGAGCCTTATCAGTTGGAACCAGGGAAATAAGAACCAGAGCCAGAGCCAGGGGCACTGCCCTCCAGTTTTGTAATCTCAGGGGTGCTCAGGAGAGAGGCTCCCAGAGAGAGCTCAGGAGTCAGAGGCAGGGTTAGCCTGAGCTGTACAGTGAGACCCTACTAAAAAAAAAAAAAAACAGAAAGAAAGAAAGGAAGGAAGGAAGGGAGAGAGAGAGAGGGGGGGGGGGAGGGAGGGAGAGAGAGAGAGAGAGGAGAGAGAGAGGAGAGAGGAGAGAAGCTGGCACAGATGAACTGCCACAAGGCCAGCCTGGACTTCATAGTGAATTCCAGGACAGCCTGGGCTACAGACTGAGACACTGTCTCCCCAAAAATTAAAAAATGAAAAGAACAAGAGAAAAAAAAATCCAGCCTTATCCAGGTTTACCAGTTTTACTCAGCAAGAAATGTGACAAAGACAAACGAACGTGCCCACGGCCTGCTAACAGTGCTTGCAGACCTGTACTCTCCTCGTGTTAGACAGACCTCTGGCATATCTGACACCCCTCACTCACATCGACTGCTGGCTCCGTGTGTGTGTGTGTGTGTGTGTGTGTGTGTGTCCGAGCTGAGTGGCTTCCTCAGTGTTCCTCCTCCTCCTCACTGCACCCAGATCTCACCCTCAAGCCCAGAGATCCTCCCAGCATGGTCATTTCAGGTTGCCACACATCTGGCCGTGTCACCAACTGAGCAATCACCCAGCCCCCACATCTGCTCTCGAGCAACAGACATCGTCCAGTCAAAGCACGGAAGCTTAACCTAGAGCAAGCCGTAGTCGTCGTCATTGCTATGAGCATGAGAGTGACAGGGATGCCAGAGTCAGGAAGGCCAGTGCAGGGCCTCTGGCCTTCCCGTGAGATGGGAGAGCTTCAGCTCTTTCTCGAGACTTTGGGAAATGATTCTTTTTTTCTTTTTGTTATAAAAGGCAATGATGGGTGAAATACAAGGTGAGCAGGGTATCTGGTCTAGCCTGGTCAGCAATCCAGATATCTGGTCTAGCCTTGTCAGCAATTATAACAGGATGGCTGAGTGTTTGCCTCAGTGTTCAACCTGGAGCTCTCATGCACTCTCTCTTTCCTCCCCAGCCCACCCCTCTCTCTGTCTGTGAGTCAGGGGTTCACAGTATAGTCCTGACTGTTCTGGAACTCACAGGGATCCACCTGCCTCGGCCTTCCCAGTGCTAAGATTAAAGGTGTGCCTCAGGATGCCCAGCGGCCAGGCTGTCTCAAGGAAGCACCCCCAGGGATTGTATAGTCAATAGCCACTCAAGGCTAACTGAAGGGGACTCCTTCCAGGCTCCTGCGGGGTCACAACCTAAACGGGTTCTGAGGGGGAAAAAGCAATTAAAATGTTCTTGTGCCAGCCAGACTGACTGCAAGAAAAACAGTAACATCCTGCATCCCACGCATGGCCCCAGGTTCTATCCACGGTATCTCCAAATCAGGCATGGTGGCACACGCTTTTCATCCCAGCGCTCTCGAGCTGAGTAAGGAGAATTAGGAGCTTAAAGTCATTCTAGACTATATAGTGACTTATAGGCCAGCCTCGGCTACATGAGACCCTGTCTATAAAGTGAAGGAGAGGAGGAGCATTTGTCCCAGGTTCTGAGTTCAATCCCCAGTGCTGCAAAGAAATTGTGAATGAGACTATAACACCATCTAACTTCCTGTCCAAATTCCAACACCTCTCCTAAAACGAAAGTCCACTTTACAGGGCAGCCCATTCCAACATTCAGAGAGTGGAGACAAACCAGGCCAGCAAGAGTCCTTGCCAGGTCCTTTGGCCCTCTTCGGCCGATGGTCTCGGCTACCGGGGTCTGGGTTGCCAGAGGCACACCTGAAAATCTGACCAGGGAAGTGGAGACTAGGCAGAGACTCACATAGGAGGACCCGGCGGGCCTGGATGTGTAGTGCCACCCCACCCTGGAGGCTCAAGCAAGCCACGCCCCTGCACCTCATCCTCTTCCTCCATTGGGCGAGGGGAGTGGCTCGAGGCTCGCCTGTTCCGGCTGTACCCAATAGAAGCTCGGGGATGCGGTGGGAGGTGGGGTTAGAGTACAGTTTTCGGGCTCGCGGCGGCAGCCCGGTTTGAGTGCTGCCGTGGAGACCCCCTAAGTCCTGTACCAACGACTAGCGACCCCAAAGTTGAGCAGCGGGGCCTGGGTCTCCCCAGTCCTTAAAACGAATGATGGGAGCCCTCCTTTTGGACTCCCTCACACATATCTCTGAAGAACACTGCTGACTCGGGAGAGCACACACCCGTCTCCCCCAAACCCACTCTGACTCCCTGCAACTCTGGCACCGTATTTCCAAAACAGCTCTCTCCAGCCACGTGGGAAGGACATCATCCCAAGTTCGCACGAGTGATTCTATTTCTCTATTTCTCGTCCCAAAAGAAAACCACTTGGGGCTCCCCAAGTTCAGGGCATCTCCCCCTGACCCTGGGCAGGCTCCTGGAGCAAGCCTTACCTGCAACTCCAGCTACAGCCAAGAACAGGGCGATGGCCCAGCGCAGCATCAGATCCGCGGTGCTCATCCTCAGCCTCTGCGTCGCGTCCCCACTCAGATCACAGACCCCGAAATGTTCCCGCTGTCGCTGCAAACTCGGGATCACGGGCCCCACGGTGTCTCTGCTGCGAACTCAGGGTTGCAAGCCCCACGGTGTCCCGGCTGCAAATCTACGCCGCACTCGGTCGGCGGTGACTACCCGCGTGCGGCCAGAGTCATTCCCAGCACTAGGGGCGAGGTTTCCAAGCGGGGGAGGAGTCTGCAGTGGGGTGATTTTCAAAAATCTTCACCTCACTGCGCGGGGAGGAGCTTGGAACGGCCGATGTGACATCGGCTCTTTAACCCCTGAAGCTCCCGTAGCAGTGGGAAGTTCCTCAAGTTCCTCCCTCAGAATTTCACCAGCTTCCCAGACGCTTAGCTGCAGATGTTGCTGTCTTAGTGTTCAAGGGGCCACCCACGTCCTTCCACACCCTGGGTCGCCTTCTGACGCTTTCCTTTTCACCCTCAAAGGAAAACAGAAGTATGGGAAGCCCCCATCCACACACACACACACACACACACACACACACTTTCTGCAGCGTTTGCTCTCCTAAGAACGGGCACATAGATTTCTGACCCAAGTACAGTTGCAAGTTTTAGATGGTTATCCGCATCCGTCCATAAACAGTGCTCACCAAGGAAAGCAAAGTCAACCAGAAGTGCTAATGACGGTGAGTGGGCGAGTTGGCACAGTGGGTGAGACCTGAGTTTGATTCCTGAGATCCACATACTGGAAGGAGAGAGAACCAGCTCCAGCAAATTGTCCTCTAACTTCCTCATGCACCCTTCTTCATTAATTAATTAGAAAAAAGAAACATTACTTAGCTTGGGGGGTAGGACCCAGTAGTTAGAACAATTATTTGAAGTAAAGACAACCAAATGTGGCTTTTCCCCCCTCTATTGACACTGGAGGACTAAACCATAAGGCTGCCTCGGAGAAGCTTTGAAGAATCAAAGGCTCTTGGGATTTGTTAAAAGGGCCTCAGATTCCATGCCTATCTCCCAGCAAAAGAAAAAACCGTGGCTAGTGAGTTGGCTTAGTGTGTGCAGCCAAGCCCGAGGACCTTTGTTCAAACCCGAGGACCCACATGAAAAGAGAGAACTCATTCCTGTGACCTGCACATTCGTACCATGCCGTGTCACATGCAGTAATAAAAAACCTAAACAGATAATACAAAACAAGGAACAAGAGGCTGAAAGCTGAGACAGGAAAGAAAGAGAACAGGACATATGGGACAGGTGGGTACAGTACCTTCCTGGGTTTCATCCCCAACATCACGTAAGTCTGTGGTCTCAGCACTCCCTGGGGCAGAGGCAGAGGCAGGAGGAACACGAGGCTAGCCTAGTCTACCCAGATAGTTGAAGACAGAAACCAAAAAGATGTAAGAAGCTTCTTTTGTGAGTTGATTTCTCTCATTTTTTTATTTTTGAGACAGAGTCTCTCTATTACATGGCTCTGGCTGTCCTGGAATCCACTATGTAGGTCAGGCTGGCCTCAAATACAGAGAGATCCATCTGCCTGTCAAAGGCATGTGCCACCACCACCCACCCAGTTAGTGTCTTTTTCTCTTGTGAGTTTTGGGTGCTTGTGTGTGTTCACATGTATATGTAGGCCAATGTCAGGTGTCCCCCTCAGTTGCCTTTCACCTACTTAAAAATAATTGTCTTATTGTATTTTGTGTGTGTACACACATGTGCTCATGCATGGTGGAGGTCAGCTAACACCTCACAGAAGTCAATTTTCTCCTTCCTTGTAAGTCTCAGTTCCAGCCTGCCACACATAGCTACACATGACAGTTCCCTCTCTTGGCAACAGGAGACTCACTATTAATAACCTGCAACTACTGGGTTCAGTGATCTCCTTTCTCAGACTTCTGAGCAGCTGGGACTGCGGCATGAGACAGTTTGGGACTCCCCACTGGGCCTCCTTAGCGTCACCAGGAAAGAATCTCTTCTCAGAAGTCAAGCTGTGTGCTGGGCTGGCATAGTGGTCAGTATATCCATGAATCTTGGATGTGCTGCTTCTCTGCAGTGCTCTGGCCAGCTGGTCCTGGCCAGTTTTCCCAGATCCACACCAGCGATATCTCCAAGCCTCTGCCTGTCACTGCGGTTGGGTAATGGCCTCAGGTCATGAGAAATTGAATCAGGCTGTACTGGGCAATAGCACCTAGCCATAAAGAGTGGCTTAACCATGCTGACTATTCACCTACACAGATAATATAATATGTCAGATACTGAAAACAACCCACGCTGTTCCCAGTTAAAATAGCTGTAACTTCCTGATGGCTATGGTGTGTATGTGTGTGTGTATGTATGTGTGGTGTGTGCATACTGTGTGTGTATATGTATGTGGTATGTGTGTACACTATGTGTGTGTATGGTGTGTGGGTGTTGTATGGTGTGTATGTATGTGTGTGTGTGTGGTGCATGTGTATGGTGTGTGTAGTGTATTTGTATGGTTTGTGTGTGTATGTGTATGGTGTGTGGAGTG
>NW_021604598.1:2671663-2704776 GCF_004785775.1 Grammomys surdaster | reverse complement strand
TTTGTATGGTTTGTGTGTGTATGTGTATGGTGTGTGGAGTGTATTTGGTTTATGTGTGTGTATGTGTGTATGGTGTGTATTGTATGGTATATGTGTGTATGTGTGTGTGTGGTGTATGTGTGTGTCCCAGACCATCCACATGTGCCCACTGTTGAAATAAAGCAGTCTCAGCCTGTTGGGGGTGGAGTCTGCTTCTCTGACTCATTTCTCCTTCACCTGCCACCTGTGCTGTCTCCTAAACTGCCCTGGGCCACAGAATTTGCTCCAGAAAGTTTTTGCTTCTGCTTCTTTTCCTTCCGTTTGTTTTCCCATCACCAGCTTGAGAGAATTCTGGAACTTGACCAGAAATGTGTTTGGTTCCGCTCCCCACTCAGAAGCCACACGAGGGATGGATCAGGCAGTCATACTCTCTGAGGCATCCCCTCCACCCCACTCCTCTCCCCTTCCTCCCTCCTCCCTCCTCCCTCCTCTTCCCCTTCCTCCCTCCTTCCTCCTTTCCAACTCTAGAAAACACCTGCCCTTTTCTGCCCAGAGCAAGAAATGCAAGTTACTTGGATTTAAATTATTTGGTTTGAAATTTGTGTGGGGTGTGTGTGTGTACATATGTGTGTATGTGGTGTGTGTGTGTGGTGGTGTGTGTATGTGGTGGTGGTGTGTGTGTGTGTGTATGTGTGGGTGGTGATGTGTGTGTATGTGTGTGGTGGTGGTGTGTGTGTGGTGTGTGTACATATGCGTGTATGTGGAGTGTGTGTGTGTGTGTGTGTGTGTGTGTGGTGGTGGTGTGTGTGTATGTGTGGGTGGTGGTGTGTGTGTAAGTGTGTGGTGGTGGTGTGTGTGTGTGGTGGTGTATGTGTGGTGTGTACATATGTGTGTATGTGTGTGTCTGCATGTGCTTGTGCACAAGGCAGCCAGAATTCTACACCAAGTGCTTTCTTATCTGTCCACCTTATCTTTAAAGTTGTTATGAACCCAGAACTCACTGACTGGATAGACTAAATGGCTGGCTAGCAAGCCACAGGAATGCCCTGGTCACCCTGCAGCCCTGTGCGCACACTCCTGCAGGTGCACACCTCCCACCCCCACCACCTCCTGGCTTCTCCGCCTGGGCACTGAGTGTCCAGTTGATGTCCCCCTGCTTGCACAGCAGACACTCTATCTACTAACCAACAGAACCATCTTTGCTGGCTACTTTTGTCAATTAGACACAAGCTAAAATCATCTGAGAGGAGGGAACATTAATTGAGAAAAATGCCTCCATAAGATCCAGCTGTAAAGCATTTTCTGAATTAGTGATTGACAGGAGAGATCCCCCCCCCACTCCTCCCCACCCCACCCCCAGCCTCTGCGTCAGCTCTTGCATCAGCTCCTGCCAGGTTCCCACCCAGTTTGAGTTCCTGCTTTGGCTTCCCCCAGTGTCTTGTGAGTGGGACTATGTAGGTAAAAAAAAAAAAACAACAAAAAACAAAAACCCTGTCTCTCCAAAGCTGTTTTTTTTTTGTTTGTTGTTTGTTTTTTGTTTTTTTGGTTTTTTTTTTTTTGGTTTGGTTTTTCAAGACAGAGTTTCTCTGTATAGCCCTGGCTGTCCTGGAACTCACTCTGTAGACCAGGCTGGCCTTGAACTCAGAAATCCACCTGCCTCTGCCTCCCAAGTGCTGGGATTAAAGGCATGTGCCACCACTGACCAGCTAAGTTTTGATTTTTTTTTTTAGGATAGGAATTTACAATGTAACCTAGTCTAGCCTCAAACTATGTATCCAAGGCTAGCCTTAAACTCCTGGTGCTCCTGTTCCCACCTCCAGGGAGCCAGGGCCCCAGGCTTTCACAGTAACCACAGTTACTGGGGGGTTAGGGATGGCACTCCAGCTTCCAGCAAGCTACACAAGTCTCCAGTCACCAAGTCCCAGCCCCGGCTGTCTGCCTTTTATGTCTTGGTTTTTTGTTTGTTTGTTTCTTGTTTTCGAGACAAGGTTTCCTCAGGCTGCAAAAAACTTTCTCTTCCCCATTCCTCAAATCACAGAATTCATCAAGCTCCTCTCTTCCTGTGCAGGACCTGCTTAAAAGAATTATTAATGCTAAAAGGATATTTATTTTATTTTTTTCACTAAAAAAAAAAAAAAAAAAAAAAAAAGCATAATCCGTGTGTTCAAACCTTGAGCTACTTAGAAAGAACCTGTCTTGAGCTAAGGAGATATCTCAATGGGGCAGAGCACATGCTGTGGGATCATGAGGATCTGAGTTCAAATCCCCCCCACATACATGAAACGCCAGACAACACACACACACCGGTTACTGCACAATGTGGAGGCTGAGGCAGGAGTATTGCTGGGACTTGCTGGCTGCCAGCTAGCTCAGTTAAGATCTGTCTCATCTTACAGCTACTGCTGTACTGGAACTCTCTCAGCAGACCAGACAGAACAGAATACTTAACAGCTTCGGTTGGCTTCTGTGGGTACATGGGTTATGTGCAGCCTCAAAATATACACGGGCCTGGGTAGCCTCAAAATCCATAATCCTCCTGCTTCAGGCTGCCCAGTGCTAGGGTAACAGGTGTGTGTCACCATGTTCAGCTCTTTTTTTTTTTTTTTTTTTTTTTTTGGTTTTTCGAGACAGGGTTTCTCTGTGTACCCCTGGCCTCACTCACTGTAGACCAGGCTGGCCTCGAACTCAGAAATCTGCCTGCCTCTACCTCCCAAGTGCTGGGATTAAAGGCGTGCGCCACCACCGCCCGGCCATGTTCAGCTCTTATTTATTTATTTATTTATTTATTATGTATACAGTGTTCTGCCTACATGTATGCCTGCAGGCCAGAAGAGGGCAACAGATCTCATTCCAGATGGTTGTGAGCCACCATGTGGGTGTTGGGAGTTGAACTCAGGACCTTTGGAAGAGCAGTCAGGCTCTTAACCTCTGAGCCATCTCTCCAGCCCTCAGCTCTGTTTTAAAATTCTTCTTGGGCTAGGTGTGGTGGCACATGCAGGAGCAAGTGGACCTGAGTGGGAAGCAAGCCTGGTCTACAGAGTGAGTTCTAGGAAAGCCAGGGCTACATAGGAAAACACTGACTCAAAACAAAAACAGAAAAGTAAAGACTTTTTCGATTCTAAGTGACGGGATTAAAGGCTTGTCCCACTGCACCCAACTATGATTATTAATATTTAAATTTTTTAAAATGAGGGCTGGAGAGATGCCTCAGCAGTTAAGAGCACTGGCTGCTCACCCAGAGAACCCAAGTCCAATTCCCAGCACCCATATGGCAGCTCACAACTCCCTGTAAACACAGTTCCATAGAATCCAACACCCCCACACAGATAGACATGCAGGCAAAACACCAATACCCATAAAATAAATAAAAAATGTTTTATGTGTATGATTATCTGGGCTGAATGTAGCTGTGTGTGCTGGGTATATGTCTGGTACCCCTCAGAAGTCAGAGGAGGGTAGTTGGTCTCCTGGAGCTGGAGTAGCAGACAGTTGAGGGCTGTCACTGTAGGTGCTGTGTATTGAACCTGGGTCCTCCAGAAGAACAGCCAGTGTTCTTAACTGCTATGTCAGCTCGCCAGCCTTTTCTTTTCTTTTCTTTTTTTGTGGGCTTTATTACTATGTACCCCAGCCTGGCTTTGACCTCCCAGGCTGAAGCAGTACTCCAGCTTCAGAGCTCTGAGTTGTACTGCACACGCCCACCAGGGATGACAGTGTCACAAGCTGCTCACCTTTGTTATGGTGTGTGAGGAAGCAAACGCCACAGCACGCTTCTGGTGGTCAGGGGACAACTTTATGCAGCTGGTGTCTTCTCTCCTTCCATTTTTATGTGGGCTCCAGGGACCAAACTCATGGCCCAAGGCTTGTGTGGCTATGGCAGTGCCTCTATCTGTGGAACATAGACAAACAGGGGACTGTGAACTAATGAAGGAGGGCCTAGTCTCACAGAGTTCATGTCATGGGAGGGGATGACTCAGAGACAGGCCAGGCCAGGCCCTAGGGTCCTGGCTTTCTTCCGCATTTATGCCTCTGTGGAGATAAGGATATTTCCCCCTCAGGGTATAGGGCAGGGGAGGGAACCCAATGAGAACTCCTGAGACCTGTGAGGCTAGGGAGCTTTAGCTGGAGGGAGAGCTGAGAGGACTTTTTCTGCTTGGATGCAGACAAAGGTGACCTAAGGAAAGAAGGGTTTATCCTGGCTCACCGTTGAGAGGGAGCAATGAGAGGCCAGGATGGCGGGGAACATTAGGTAAATGCTGCTTCTTAGTTCCCCTTTCCTTTCTGTCAGTCCAGGACCCCAACTTATAGGATGGTGCCACCCACATTAGGGTGTTCTACCTTGGTGAACCTAATCTAGAAACTCCCTCATGGGCATACCCAGAGATGTGTCCAAGGTGATATTTAGATTGCCAAATTGCCTGCTTCAGTGGAGAAGGCTGAAGGGAAGACAAAACTTCCTGCTTTTCCTCTGTCCTAAAATGACATGCCCAGCGTCCTGTGTCCTGAGCCCTGACACATACCTTGCTGGGAAGAGGTAAAAAAATGCCAAACCCTAGCCCCCAACATTGCTGACAACAGATGAAAGAAAAGATACTGCCCAAGCCCAGCCACAGGGAGGATGTTGGCTTTAATCTGGACTAAGGTGGGAGCCATGGAGGGTCCTGAGCAGACGAGAAAATAACAAGGTACTGACTTGGTGCCTCCTGCGGTCTCTGGGGAACACAGCAGGAGTGGGAGTCTAAGGAAGAGGTGAGTGGCTGACTAGGTGGGAGTGATGGGGTAGGAGTCTGTATCAGAGGAGGAAGTGGACAGGATAAGAACTCAGACACCAGTGGGGGTGATCAGGCCAAGTCAGATATTGCTTTATTAACTGTCCACATGGCCTTTGAGTGCCCTGGGCTGGGAGATTTTGGAGCCCTAGAGATGGATGTCCATCTGCCACAGGCTACTGGCAATGGACATGGAAGCCATGTTGGCTAGAGGAGCAGGAGGTTGTCAGGCTGTGTGTGTATAGTTCTATACAGGGCTGTTTACATGGCCAGCGTGACTGAGAAGGTTGAAGCTAGCCAATCTCAGAGGACATGAGAACGGTTATGTGTGTGTCTGGGGGTGAAAGTCCCTGCCATGTTCCTGTATGGATGTCAGAGGACGACTCTAGAGAATGTGTCCTTGCCCTTCATCATTCAGTTCTCAGGGATAGAACTCTGGTTGTCAGTCTTGGCAGCAATTGGCCTCACCCACCTAGTTAGCTCGGGGTTGATTCCCTGGAGTACAATGGTGCTGGTGCCCTCCAGATGTTCTAACGCTAGAGACCAATGCTCAGTTCTTACCTTAGAGTCCCATGGATAAAACTCGATGAAGAAGAGTGAGTGCAAAAGCAGAGGGATGGGGAGGGGAGGGGGAGCAGAGAGGGAGGGGAGGAGGGAGAGGGAGAGGTATCGATTAATCCTGGGAAGCACATGAAAGTCAAGGGTCACCAGAGCCTATACAACAAAGTCCTATGGATGGGTTGCTATTTTATCTGTTTTTGTTCTCCCCAAGATAGGGTTTCTCTGGCTGTCCTTGGAATAATTCACTCTGTAGACCAGGCTGGCCTCAAACTCAGATCCTCTTGCCTCTGCCTCCCAAGTGCTGGGATTAAAGGGGTGAGCCACGAAGTGTATTCGTCCTTGAACACATGCTTGTGGAATCCAGACAGAATAGGGCATCTAATTCTTTGAAGTTGGAGCTACCCAGAGGATGTGGCCCTGGGAAGTGAACTCTGGTCATCTGGAGGAGCAGCAAATACTCTTTTTTTTTTTAAATTTTTATTTATTCATTTATTATATGTAAGTACACAGTAGCTGTCTCCAGACACCCCACAAGAGGGCATCAGATATCATTGCAGATAGTTGTGAGCCACCATGTGGTTGCTGGGATTTGAACTCGTGACCTCTGGAAGTGTAGTCAGTGCTCTTAACCACTGAGCCATCTCACCAGCCCCAGCAAATACTCTTGACTGCTGAGATATTCCTCTAGCCCCTTGTTTGGGATTTTAGTAAGAGGCTTTGAAGCACATGAGCTAACATGGTAAAGGCATTTGCCACCAACCGTGACGACCTGAGTTTGATCTCAAGGATCGACATGGTAGAAGGAAGGAACCAATTTTTACAAGTTGTTTGCTGACTCTTGTGTGTGCACGTGTTTCTCCATCCCACAAAAATAATTGTAATTAGAACAGTTTTTTTTTCCAAACAGGGTTTTATTGTATTGCCTTGGCTATCTTAGATTTAACTCTGTAGATCAGGCTAACCCACGGAGACCCTCCTTCCCTGCCTCCCAAGTGCTGGGATTAAAAGCGTGCCCCACTGCTGTCCAGCACAAAATTAAATAAATAAATAAATAAATAAATAAATAAAACTAAGCTGATCATGGTAGCAATAGAGAGGTAGAGGCAGGAGGATCTCTTTGGACTTGAGGCCAGCCTGGTCTACAGAGTTCCAGGACAGGACAGTGAGACCCTGCTTTGTAGAGGACTACCCCAGGGGAGACCATGAGCTTTCAGTTAGCACACTGCCCACATGTGGCTTTCCTAGGAACCAGGATGTCTTCAGCAAGTGGCTATCATTAAGCAGGGAGCTGCCTGCTCAACAGTGAAGACCTCATGGAAGGTCTTTGGGATCTATCCTGACTGCCAGGTGAGGGTCTCACTGACCCCCGGCCTCACCCAGAGTGGTCTGACACACTGACAGGGAGTGGAATGATGGTACCAGAAACTGGAGGACGTGGGGCTTCATGAGAACAAACAGAACTTCATTTGGGGTACATAGGAGAAAGAGGTTCTAGAAAGCATTCAGGAGAGGTGCAGGGGCTTGGATTCAGTTGGTACAGTGCTTGCTCAGCATGTAACCAGGGCTAGTTCCATGCCTAGCCCACATAAATTGGGTATGGTATACACCTCTAATCCCAGTACTCAAGAGGTGGAGGCAGGAGATCTAGAGTTTGGGGTTAAGCAGGGTGTGGTGGCTCATGTCTTTGAACTCAGCACTTGGGAGGTAGAGACAGGCAAAGCTGAGTTTGAGGCTAGCTAGGTTTACATAGTGAGTTCTTAAGTCAGTCAGGTTTATGTAGAAAGGACCTGTCTCAAAACAAAACAAAACCACCACCACCACCACCATCAATTATAAAAAAACCCCAAACAACAACATCAACAAACTCAGCCAGTTGATGTACCTTTATTCTCAGCACTCAGGAAGCAGAGGTAGACATATCTCTGAGTTTGAGGCTAGCCTGGTCTACAGAGCTAGTTCCAGGACAGCCAGGGCTACACAGAGAAACAGTATCTCGAAAAAAAAAAAAACAAGCATGCAAACAACAAACAAAAGACCCCAAAATGCAAACAAACAAACAAACAAACAAACAAAAAAAACAAAAACAAAAAAAAAGACTTCAGAACTAGCTTGTAACCAGCCTGGGCTACCTTGTCTCAAAAAATAAAAAAGGAACAGGAGAGACAGCTCAGTAGTTAACAACACTTGTTGTTTTCTTTTCTTTCTTTTTTTTTTTTTAAAGATTTATTTTATCTTATGTATATGAATACACTGCAGCTATCTTTAGACACACCAGAAGAGGGCATCAGATCCCATTACAGATGGTTGTGAGCCACAATGTGGTTGCTGGGAATTGAACTTGGGACCTCTGGAAGAACAGTCAGTGCTCTTAACTGCTGAGCCATCTCTCCAGCCCCAACTTGTTCTTGAAGAAGACCTATAGCAATATATGGTAGCTCACAACCACCCATAATTCCAGGTCCAGGGCATTCAATACTCCAAATCAGAAGACATACCTCAGAGGAGACATATATATGTAAGAGAAAGCCTCTCACACCAAAAGAATAGCAATAATAAAAAGACACAACGGTGAAGGAGCGTAGAGAGATAGCTCAGCAATAAGAAGGTATGCTCTTCTGTAGAGGACCCAAGTTTGGTTCTGTGAAAGCCTAGATAACCACTGCCTTTCTGACTTACTGTAGCCATTTTGAATGAAATTTCCATTTTGAATAGGGGTCAAATAAAGTTTAAGTTCCCATGACTTCCCTGGGTAACTGCATCCTGCTTGGCAGAAGGAGACATGTACATGGGGAACTGACATCTTGGTCGGCAAGTTGAGACAGGAACGCTAGGCAAGCTGACCTGCCACAATTGAATAACCCAACCAATGGAAGCAGGATAAATGTACCAGAAAGACATGTTCCTAAGGAAGGCCACTGTCCCCAAATCCTGATTGGCAGGATAACTTGTCACAGATGTTTGTGGATTCCAGGCTTAAAATCTGTGTGGCATTCTGGCTGGGTCACAGTCTTGGCTCCCAGCTCTGAGCTGCATCCCCAAACAATCAGCCCCAAGGTGTGTGTTCAATAAACTACCCCTCTTTGATTGACATTGGTGTCCATGTGGTTTGTGGAGCAACTCCCGGAGTCTGACAGTTCTAGCACCCACACGGTAACTAGTCCCCAGACCTTAGCATAACTGACTCCATGACGTACCATTCAGGACATAAAACTCAGCACATAGATGTAACAGCAGCCAAAACAAAACCAAAGATCTAACCCATCAGCGTCCATAGTTCTGGGAAAGTTTCTGTTTTTGTTTTTTGGTTTTTTTTTTTTTTTTGGTTTTTCGAGACAGGGTTTCTCTGTGTAGCCCTGGCTGTCCTGGAACTCACTCGGTAGACCAGGCTGGCCTCGAACTCAGAAATCCGCCTGCCTCTGCCTCCCAAGTGCTGGGATTAAAGGCGTGCGCCACCACCGCCCGGTTTCTGGGAAAATTTCTAAATGCACTTACTAACCTTGCTTATTGGTTGTTATTGTTAACTGAAGTAAGTCACAAGATATGAAGTAAACAGGATATGGTTTCTGTGCTTTTTTAAAAGCTCGTTCTGAGAAAGACCTGAGGTTACACTGGGATCCTGAACACCCAGCTAGCCGATAAAGACTTCCTATTGGCTTAAACTAATCTCCACGTAGTCTTCTCTGGTGGATACCCAACAATGATTACCTGTACCTCTAACACCAGGGGGATTCATGCCCTCTTCTGGCTCCCATGGGCACAATCCCCACCCAGACAAATAAAAATTAAAACAATCTTTAAAAAAGTAGTATTTTCGGGCTAGAGAGATGGCTCAGTGGTTAAGAGCACTGACTGCTCTTCCAGAGGTCCTGAGTTCAAATCCCAGCAACCACATGGTGGCTCACAACCATCCGCAATGAGATTCGATGCCCTCTTCTGGTTTGTCTAAAGACAGCTACAGTGTACTCATCAATAAAATAAATAAATCTTAAAAAAAAAAAGTAGTAATTTCAGGTTGTATTTGTTCATAATTAGTGTAAGAAGGAAGGAGGGAGAGAAAAGATGTGTAAGGTGCTCCCAGCCACTTGGCTATCCTTGTTGGTATTTTCCTTCATCAGCTGTAAAGAACCTGGGGGCTCAGGATCAAAAGAGGCACAGCCTGAGCTATCTGGTCAACCCTGATGGGCCTGAAAACCACAGGAAACCAAAGAGAATAAGCCTCAGTTGCCAGCTTGTCAGGGCCTCCTCTTTTGATGTGCAGTAAAGGAGCCCAGGTGGTCCCCACTGCCAGGGGTCCAGCTCCTCGGTCTGGAATCCACGCTGGAACTGTGGCGTACCACCATGGGGGATGGGTAGTTTGGCTCAGGGTGACTGTTAAACCAACTTTTACTGTTTAATTTATGTTTATATTTTTAATTTTTAAAAAAAGATTTATTTATATGATTTATTTATACTTCAGCTGTCTTCAGACATACCAGAAGAGGGCATCGGATCCCATTACAGATGGTTGTGAGCCACCATGTGGTTGCTGGGAATTGAACTCAGGACCTCTGGAAGAGTAGTCAGTGCTCTCAACTGTTGAGTCATCTCTCCAGCTCCAACTTTTACTACTTCTGGCTCCACCCTTATATTAAGAAATATATATACTTTAAAGAAGATATACTTTGGTGTCTTCTCACCCTTCCCTACCCTTCTCTGCTCACATGGGCCAAGGCTTATGTACAGAGATCAGAGTACAGCGTGGGAGTCGGTCTTCTTTTTCCACCATGTGGAACAATCCTGGAGGTTGGCCTCAGGTTGAAGCTGGCAGCGAGCTTCTCTGCCAGCCCGATTGTTTTGTCTTTGAGACAAGTTCTCACTATGTAGTCCTGGCTGGCTTGGAATCAACTATGTAACCCAGGCTAGCCTCAAACTCAGAGATCCACTTGCCTCTGCCTCTTGAGTGATGAATTTAGAGGCACATGTCACCTTGCCATATCCAGAGTGGTTTTTTTCCTTTTTTAATAATATTTTTTTTTCTTTTTTTTTAAATAATGTATATGGATGTTTTGTCTACATGGGTGTCTGCAGAGTTTCTCTGTGTAGCCCCAGCTGTCCTGAACTTGCTTGCTTACTCTGTTGACTGGGCTGGCCTCAAAGATTTACCTGCCTCTGCCTCAAAAGTGCGGGATTAAAGGTATGTATCACCACCACCAGGCTGAGAATTTTGCTGTAAACAAAGATTTTTGTTGGGTGCCTGTGGGTATCAGAGGACAGGTTATGCAAGGCTGGAGTGGATCCCGGGTTTTCATGCAAGAAAGGTGAGTGCCCCACACACTGGGTGGCATACTGGCCCTGGTGATCTGCACTGAGTAGTTTGTGTCACTTCTGGGACACAGTACTGAAGCCTGCTGGGATTCAAGGGAAGAAGGAACTGGAGACTTCCCTGCAGTTTGGAGTGTGAGTTTTGGGTGGAACATATTGGGTGGCCCCCACCTGAACCATCTTTGAGATGGACAGAATCCCTTAGACTCTGGAATCTGACAGGCTCAGGCACTGAGTGGGGCCAGCAGGGAGGAAGAAAAGGCCACCATAGGGCAGTAGGGGTGGGGCCAGAAGGGGCTGTCACCAACTTCAGGCAAAGGGCAGCTTAGGACTACTACTCTGACCTGTCATCCCACATGGCCCATGTCCCTATGACACCTGGCTGTGCACGTGATGCTCAATCCAAAGCATGCCTGGTGCCTGTATTGGGTCACTTCACTTTTTTCTAAACCCAATCCTAGCCTTGCCTCTCAGATGAGAAAGAACACGAGTCCTGGCATCATGAACTGGGCATTCAGTTGATAGCACAGCTGGATGTATGGGTGTTTATAGTGAACCGTAAAGACATAGGAGCTGCTTTCTGACACTGAAACAACTCCAGCCTTCCTTCTTTCCCCCCTTTTCTTTTTGGTTTTACTAGACAGGGTTTCTTTGTGCAGCCTCGGCTGTCCTAGTACTTGCTCTGCAGACCAGGCTAGCCTCAGACTCAGAGATCTCCCTGTGTCTGTCTCCTGAGTGATGGGATTAAAGGCCTGCACCACCAGTTCCACCAGCTCTATACTTCTGACAGGAGAGATGAAAAGTCACATAGAACCTGTTATGGTAATTCTGGACTCTGCTGCTGTTTATAATGAAGTATATTATCATAACCACTCTTGGGTCTGTCTTACCTTCCCTGTCAAGAACTCACGTTTACATGTATGCACATATTATGTGTGTATGTATTGAATGTATGTAGGCGGCTCATACATGAAGGGGAGAAACTTATAGGAGTCGACTGTTCCCTCACTAATTGGGCAGGCCCCAGGGGCCAAACTCTGGTGC
Source organism: Grammomys surdaster (assembly GCF_004785775.1). NCBI lineage: Eukaryota > Metazoa > Chordata > Mammalia > Rodentia > Muridae > Grammomys > Grammomys surdaster. The sequence continues at coordinate 2,693,125 of NW_021604598.1, read as the reverse complement.
CAGTGTGCTGTGCCTTTACGGCAGCTTGCCAGACCACCACAATTCAAAAAATGTTTGCTCATTTTTTTTCTGTGTATGAGTTAGCTGCATGTGACCATGTGTGTGCCTGGTGCCCAAGGCCAGAGGTTTCAGAACCCATGAAACTCAAGTTACAGGCAGTTGTGAGCTGCCATTTGGGTTCTGCAAATTAAACCTGGGTCCTCTGGTGGACATACTCTAACCTACTCAGCCATGTCTCCAACCCGAGATACATATTTTACATTCCATTAAAAAAATTGTGTTTATAGTTCAAGAACACCTAGGCTAACTCATACACAGAAAATACAAATATGTTTTTTGAATTGTGGTGTTTTAGCAAGCTGGCATAAAGGCCCAGCACACCTGACACCAGACTCAACCTGAGGGAGTTGAATCTTTCCTTCCTCTACCTGGACTCTGCAAATCAAACTCACCAGGACATTTTTTTTTTTTTTTTTTTGGATACAAGTTCTCATCATGTAGTTAGAACTGGATGTCCAGAAACTTGCTATGTACCGTAAGCTACTCGATTGCAGACATCTTCCCACCTTTGCAGGGACTGAAGCATGCATCACTATGACTGGCTCTAGAACTCATTTTTCGTTTCTGTGCTTTGCTACGTTTATCTTGTGTACTGTATGCATGTAGTGCCCAGAGGCCAGAAGTGGGCACTCTATCTTCTGGGACTAGAATAACAAATGGTTGTAAGCCTCTGTGTGGTTTCTGGGAATTGAACGTGGATCCTCTGGAAGAGCACCCAGTGTCCTTAACTGCTGAGCCATCTCTCTAGTCCCTAGAACTCTATTTTTCCCCCCAAGACAGTTTCTCTGTATAGCCCAGGCTGTCCTAGAACTTACTCTGTAGACCAGGTTGGCCTTGGACCCAGAGATCTGCCTGCCTCTGGCCCTGAGTGCTGGGATTAAAGCTAGAACTCATTTGTAAACTGGCCTCTTAATCCAGAATACCATGAAACCATAGAATTGGCAAATTGGTTCTCTAAACATTCAAGATAAATTCAAGAGCTGCTAGCACTAGCCAGGTGTGGTACAGGCCTGTCATCTCAGCATTTGGGATCATCATGAATTAACAGGCAGCTGCAGCTACATACTAAGTTCAAGGTCACCCTGTGCTATATGAAACAGCCTCAGAACTGTATTAAGTAGCCAGGCCATGGTAGAACACACCTTTAATCCCAGCACTTGGGAGGCAGGGGCAGGTGATCTCTGTGGTTCGAGGCCACCCTGGTCTATACAGAGTTCCAGGACAGTCAGGGCTACACAGAGAAACCCTGTCTTGAAAAGCTAAAAATAAATAAATGAATAAATCCACCCACCTTTGTCTCTTGAGATTAAACGTGTGCAGTACCATGCCTGGCCCCAGAACAACTTTTTCGTTAATGTTTTTGAGACAGGGCCTACAAACCCGATGAATCCTGGGATTTACTATGCAGGCCTTGACATCACAGAGACGCTTGTTTCTGCAGCCACCCTCTACAATCTTTCTCTCCCGGGAGTCCTGTGGGAGGCTTGCTGCAGTTTGTCTCTGTAGTATCCCTTGGCTCTAGACTTCCCTTCAGAGCTGTAAGATCTTGGGAAAAACTTCCCACTGGAGTGGAGTATAACACTTTCCCTGGGGTAGCTCACATGTGACCCCTGTTCCAGATCCAATGCCCTCCCTTCATCTCTGTAGGCTCTAGAAATGTACTTGGTGCATATATATATATGGCCAAAATGTTCACATAATTATTTTATAAGTAAAATATAAGAGGGCAATACTGGGCGTGGGCTCTGGTTCATCTGAAGCAGGGTCTCGTCACTGCCTGGCATGCTAGTTGAAGAGCCTGGTCCTGCGCCTGTGGCTTTGTGTTACAGGCACTTTTGTCTATGGTGCTGTCTCCCCAGCCCAAGCGATGGACTGCCTCCACGTGGCTGTGTGTGTGTGAGTGTCTGTGTGTCTATTCAGTATGTACACTTGCACATGAAGGCCAGAGGTGGATGAGAGGCCTCGTCTTTGATTGTTTTCCACTGTATACACTGAAGAGGAGGCTCTCACTTCAATCCACAGCTCACTGACTTGGCTTGCTCGGGATGTGTGGGTGCTGGGGATGCAAACCCCAGCCGGTACCCCTGGCAAGGCCACTACTTTGCCCGTAAGCTAGACACAGTTCGTAAGGTCTTTCTTCGCTGTGGCCCCAGGCCCTACTGCTGACAGAAGGAGTCTAGGGAGCCAGTGGTGGTTTGTCATTGGTTTAATTTATTACTGTCTGACTCCAGTGACACTGACACATACCCGCGGGGCCTGTGAGCCTCCCGGAGAGTCGGCCCTGTCCAGTAAGATACAGTACAAGGAGTGGACGGCACGCGCATGCATCCACGCTGAGCTACAGTGACGGGGCCTGGGGAGGTGGATGGTACGCCCAGGAGGTCCCCTCTCTAGACAGTTAATGCTGGTAGAGACTCGAGGCCAGGCCAGGGCCGACAGACAGGCCTATACTTCTCTGCCTAAACATGTGAAAGATTGCATGTGTACAGTTCTCCAAGTTCAAAACTACATCTGGTGCTACCCATCACTGCTAAGGGCTACTCCATCTCGGCTGGGACGAGCGCCTCAGGGTCAGGACGCAGGAATGTCTGGTTCAGTCTTCCTCACTGCCACTTCCTGAGCGGTCCTGAAAGAACAGGAGTAGTTATGAGTAGGCTGCTGCTAGGCATTCTCGCAGTCCCACGGTGGTTTCAATGCTGCGGAAGGCCTTGGATCTTAGGGGATAAACGATCTTAAGGTGCAGAAAAGAAAACTGCATCAACACTTGGACCCTGCCCTGCACCGTGGCAGCCTTGTTACCACTGGGCCTGCTGCATGGGAGAAACGGGCTTGGGGGTGAAGTTCAGGCCACCATGGAACCCCACAAGAAGCAGCCGGCTCACTATAGCTGTTCTTGAGTATGAACATGTCTTCTGGCTGCCATTTTGGTATTTGTCCAACAGAACTCAGACTGCCTCAAACTTGCTAGACAACCAAGGATGGTCATGAACGTCCTGCCTCTACCTCCCAAATCCTGGCATCATGAGTGTTTACTACTATGCCTCCAGCCATTATTTTATTAAGAGTTATTTTTAGGGCTGTCGAGATGGCTCAGTAACTAAGAGAACTGGCTGCTCTTACAGAGGACACGAGTTCATCCCTGAGAATCCATAGTGGCTCACAACACCCTGGAAGTCTAGTTCCAGAGGATCCAATGCTCTCTTCTAGCCTCCTTGATCATCAGGCACACATCCATATATACAGGCAAAATATCTACATACAAAACAACAGTTAAAACAACAAAAAAGGTGGGGGTGGAGAAATGGCTCAGCAGTTAAGAGCACTGACTGCTCCTTCAGATGTCATGAGTTCAATTCCAGTAACCACATGGTGGCTCACAACTAACTCTAATGGAATCCGATGCCTTCTGGTGTGTCTGAAAGACAGTTACAGTGTACTCATATACATTAAATATTTTAAAATAATATTTTAAAAAATATTAATATTTTTTAAAAAAGGAAAGAAAAAAATCCCAAAATAAATAAACAAGAAAGCCCTTTAAGAAAAAAATTAGGGTCTGTATATAGCCCAGGCTGTCCTAGAACTTGCTATGTGTACCAGGATGGCCTAAAACTCAGAGAGCCGCCTCCTCCGCTCTTGACTGCTGTGAATGAAGGTATGCACCATCACACCCGCTTACTTGTAGTCCTATAGGTAGTATATGGACGTGTGTCCACGTGTGGGGATGAGCATGTGCATACAGTGCTGTGGAGGTTGGAGCCTGGGCTGTCCTGGTGCTTGAGTTACAGGCAGGTGTGAGCCACCCACGTGAGCACTGGGAACCCAACTCTGGTCTCCCACAAAAGCAGTAATGCTTTTTTTTTTTTTTGGTTTTTCGAGACAGGGTTTCTCTGTGTAGTTCTGGCTGTCCTGGAACTCACTCGGTAGACTAGGCTGGCCTCAAACTCAGAAATCTGCCTGCCTCTGCCTCCCAGGTGCTGAGATTAAAGGTGTGCGCCACCACCGCCCAGCAGCAATAATGCTCTTAAGGACTGAGCCATCTCTCTATCCCCTACCATCTTTGTGAAATTATTTTTATGTGTATGAGTGTTTTGCCTGCATATATGTTTGTGTATCATGTGTGTCTGGTGCACACAGAAGACTTAAGAGGGTACTGGATTCCTGGAACTGGAATTATAGATGGCCGTGAGTCTCTACATGGTTGCTGGGAATTGAACCTGAGTTCTCTGGAAGAGCAGCCAGTGCCATTAAGCCCTAAGCCATTTCTGCAGTCCTCTTTAAGTCACTGGTCTTTTGTGGAAACTATCCCATAAAAGCCAGAGCAGAGGCCTGAGAACCCAGCCTGTGTCCCATGGCAACGTATAGGCAGGAAGGCTTCCAGTGTGAAGGTACCTGTCTGGTGGCCCCGTTTTCCTCAGACACAGACCAGTTCTGTCCTACCTAGCTGCTCTGCAGGGTGCACTAGGAACCCAAAGCCGCCCGCTCCAGAGACTGTATGTCAACAGGCTAGGTTACATAATGCTGAACCTCGGTTTATCCGTCTTCAGAGTGGCCTTGACGTGGGACTGGCTGGGGCAAGGATGGCTGCAGCATGCTTACCTCCTCCTGCTCCTCCTCACTGTCATCGTCACTCACGACCGGCTTGGCTCGGGATCCCCGGCTTGGCCGCCTCCGACCCCCCTTGAGTCGGTCCTGGGCCTTCTCCTTGCGGCCCAGCTTGATCTTTACCTTGACGGAGCGGGCTGCGGGGCAGCAAGGACGCAAACTGTTAAGTAAGGCACCCGATGGCCGGCAGTCAGTGGCGAGCTGTTGCAGTGTCTGCCCTTTCCCTTACTCACACTCAGACTCTGAGCCTTCCTCCTCGCCCTCCTCCTCCTCCTCGCTTTCCTCGCCTTCACTGTCGTCCTCCTTCTCAATTTTCTGCCGCACACTGGTGAAGACAGACTGCAGGACAATGGAGTCCTCATAGATCTGCAAGAACACAGGGCCTGTGTGACTTTCTACTGGAGCCCTGCTGCTCTGCAAGGCCACCCTACAACCCTTCCCTGGATGACAAAAACGCCCTGAAAGGGGGAACGGGACTGGGAGGTCTGTGTGCTGGCCAGTTCCTCCCTTATTGAGCCTATTTTCAGGGCCTGATGTCTACAAAGACAAAGAGTGTTAAAAACATGAAATCTTGTGGGTGTGGTGTTTCCTTGACCTAACAAAGCAAAACCCATCTCTTGGAAGCCACCCCTCCCAGACGTGAGAGGACTCTGCCAGATTCTGGATGGGGACCACTGCCAGCCACTTAGTCCCAGAAAAGGACACCTAGTCCATACAGGGTGCATTCCAAGAGCGTTATACAGAACTAAAGACAAAACTGCAACGGAGGCCCCAGGCTCTAGTCCCAGTACCCACTCTTTGGTTCACAACTACTTGTAACACTGCACTGGATCCAATTCCCTCTTCTGCCCCTGTAGGCACCAGTCCCACGTGTAGTGCACAGACACCCTGGCTGGTAGGTGTTATACTACTAGGGAAGGGGACATTGCTATCAGCAATAGTGGAGCAGCCCAAACTGTCCAAGTTAAACAAACAAAATCCCACTGGTGGCAGAGGGATGAAGGGCAGATGGCATGGTCATCCGTCATGCGGGTGCTCACCAAGGAACCCTCGAGGTTGAACGTCTGCGCGTTCTGGCACAGCAGCATCACGTCCTTCTCCAGGTCATTGAGGCTGCGGTACTTGTGGTTTCGGATGCGTTCCTGTGGGGATGGAGGGAGGCCTAACTCTGGGCACCATGACCTCCTGCCTGCCCATGTTGTCACTCTGACCTGGCCGTCCTCCCACAGCCCCCGATCCTCGACCCCCGCGCACCTTGATCTTCTTGAAGTCCACAGGTTTTCGGATGAGCTCGTAGTACTCAGGAAGCTCCTTGCGTGAGGGGAGCTGGATGAACACCTCACTGAGCTGACGTCCACTGCTGCTGCAAGGTGATATGGTGTGTGTCACTCCCGGGCACGAGGCCATCAGCCCAGACATTGTGCCACCACACAAGGACAGAGGATTAGAATTTAAAGACCCAGTAGTTCTTTAATCTTTTTGAAAAAGTGTCTCCCCTATGCAGAACAGACTGGACTCAAACTCAAGAGCTCAGCCTGTTTCCGTCCAACTGCTGGGACTGAAGGTGAGCACTCCTGTATGTGTACTCTGGGAGTTACTTAAGTGTTTGAGGTCTTTTAACGGCTAGTACATACCTGGTAGATAACGACCACTGGCAGCATGTCTGTGAAGTCTAGGGACATCTCTAAGTCCAGCTCTGGAAGGAGTGTCACACTGCCACCCTCAGGAGGGCACACACATCCAGGCCACTCTCCTTCCCATCAACAGAGCTTCACCCTGTAGATCAGGCTGGCCTTAAGCTCACAGAGAGTCACCTGCCTCTGCCTCTGTCTCCTAAGTGCTAGGATAAAAGGGTGACCACCAGACCCATCTCATCCAACTTTTTTTTCTTTGTTTCTACTTCCTATTTTGTGCTAACTGCACTTGCTTGAACATGAAGAGCAGGACAGGCACCCTCCTGAGGTCGCAATCCGCATGGGCAACTGTCCTGCAGGTGGCACGGAGCCAGAGCATTCGGCATAGACCCATATGGAAGAGAATGAACACAACTGTGTCTACTTCCTACAAGGATAGAATGTGGGCGGGGCTATCCTGGCAGCTGTGCTGGCCCCGGTCCTGCAGTACTCACCTTAGTGGCCCCTGTGGGTAAGCAGGCTTTGCACCTAAGGAGCAGGTGAAGCCACACCTACCAGCAGAGCAAGCAAACCAGGCTTCCTAGGCTCTCAGAGTGGCTGGTGCCAGGGTCCAGGATGTACCTGTCCCCTGGTCAATCACCTGACCTACAACTGCCCAGCCCCTCAAAGTGCCCAAATGGCAGCATAAGCCAGTGAGTGGGGTAGGGGAAGCCATGCCCACTGGGGCAAGAGGCTGGGATCTGTAGGCCAGAGGGGGCCTTGTGGCACCGAGCTCTACTGCCACTTCACTAGCGTCCTTTGCATTCCTGATTATTATCTGTTCTCACGTAGCCCAGGCTGGACTCCAACTTGCTTTGAGTCAAGAATGACCTTGACCTTCATTCTTTCTGTTCTTTAAGATCCTAAAATCATCCAGGCAATGGTGGCACACATTTTAATCCCAGCACTTGGGAGGCAGAGACAGCTGAGCTGGATCTCTGAGTTTGAGGTCAGCCTAGTCTACAGTCAGTTCTAGAACACCCAGAGCTATCCAAAGCCTGTCCCCTAAAACCAAAACAACCACAGAAACAGAACAAAATATTTCCCTAAACTCAAAATAGGCTGAGGTGGTGGTGTACACCCTTACTTTTAATGCTAAAGAGGCAGAAGCAGAAGGATTTCTGTGAGTTTTGAGGCTAGCCTGGTCTACATAGCCAGTTTCAAGCCAGCCAGCCAGCGCTATATAGCTATATAGTGACATCTATCTCAAAAACCCAACCAACCAAATGCCATGTTCCAGTGGATTCCATACCTATTGGTCTATGGGTAGCACAAAATGGTCTTGGTGGATTGTAAAAGAAAAAGAAAATGGAAAAAGAAAGTTAGGAGTGGAGGTAGACAATGAGTTAGTGTGAGAAGTAGGCAGTGAATATGATCAAAATATAGAAAAGTATATATACATTTTCAGGGAAAATTCTAAATGGCTGGACCTGATGGAACTCATTAGTAGAGTGTTTGCCTAACAAGCCCAAGACCCTGGGTTCCATCCTAGCACCACAAAGAAAGGAAAAAAAAATCAAAATGACTTAGCAGGCCATTCACCAGGCCTCATCCTGGTATCCTCGCAATACACCTGGATGGGTCTTGATTCTGGAAACTGTGACATAAGAGTTTTGCAGGCTTGTCATGGAGGCTCTGACTCCTGAAGCCATCAGGAACAGGCCGGCCAAGTGTACTGTACTCATCTCAGTTTATGGAGGTCCCAATGCCCTGATGTAGACATGAGAGTCCCTTGCATACAGGAAGCTCTGTTCCTGCCTGGCACACACCCTCAGAGCAGCTGCCATTGCACAACATCAGCGTACACTCCGCTACTAACTATCGCTCTGAGGAGAAAGCAAATGTTCTTGAGAAGTTCCAGCCTTGCCCCTCTTTGCCTGCTCTATCCAGCACAGGAGCATGTGGACATGCCTGGCCTGCATACAGGAACCAGTGTCCTCTGTCCACTTTAGGGCTACATCTTCGATACTAGTCCTGTGTATGGGCCTCCAGGAGGCCATGGCACAGCCCTTCCAGCCGAGACAGACCCACTGCTTGTCTCCAGGCTTCCAGCCAATGCATGTGCCTGCTGTGGGAACTTTCTACTGAAGAGCACTGGCCAGGTCTCCCCAAAGTAGCTCCTGCTGTGGAATCTTCCACGTAGGTCCTCCTGATTGCAGCAACAATCTCTTAAACCCTGAGCCTTGGCAAGAACTGGTTCCCACTAACTGCAGACAGTTGGCACTGGCACGAACAGGACTTCCCAAGTTGGTGGGGCCCACCCAGGAGTTCAAGGATAGCTTGGACAGCTCAGCAAGCCCTGCCTCAATAACAAGATGTCCCCAACGTAACAGGCTTAAGATCTATGCAAAGCCCTTAAACTCAGGCAACTCATGCAGAAGAAAGAGCCCTGAGTATTTCCAAGTATCTCCTTTTCCTCTCAGCTCTGTTCAGTCCCACTCTGTCTCAAGTTTCTCAGGATGTTGGGCAGTTTAAATGCTGACCCATGGGCATGCTGACACGGGAAATCTCAGCCTAAGATGGGCAAGCCTCATCCCCTGAGCTAGAGCCCTGGCCTGAGCAGGAGTGGAGAAGGTCAGCTGAACAGAGGACTTGTACACAGTCACTACTCTCTGTTCTTGACTGTGGATGGGACAGGACTAGTTCCTGTCTTGACTTTCCTCTCTTCAAGGACAGTCCCTGAACTATGAGGTAAGGTAAACTTTTTCTTCCCCAGCTCCTGTTGTTGTTGTTTTTTTTTTTTTCTCAGCGTAAGCCTGGCTGCTCTGGATCTCACTCTGTAGATCAGGTTGTGCTGTCAACCTGACATTTATTGCCATCTATCTTCAATCTGATCCCGGAGTCTTGGGCTGTACACAGGAGCAATGCTGACTGAGTTCTGGGTCTTCTAAAAATTTTATTTTTGTTTCTGAGACAGGATCCTTTCCTCTACGTATCCCTGTCAAGCTTGTAACTCACTATGTGGCCCAGGGTGGCCTCAAAAATCACAGAACTCTCTCTGCCCATGAAGCCCATTTCTTCTAGAAAGTTCCACAGCAGCAGCTGGAGCTCACACTCTGACAGTGCATGCTGGGCCGTTCATGTCAGTGCTATCACATGGTACCCGGCACAAGCTCAAACCTTCCCTCCTGTGATAAGCAGTGAAGGCTGCTGCTGACAGCTGTGTTTGGATAGAAAAGTCTGCTTTGAGAAAGTTAAGCCACACTCAGTTAAGGTGCTGAGACCGTAAGGAGCTCTGGGACAGTCAGTGCCACCATACTCTGGGGCTAAACTTTCACACTATGATGTACTACTGCACTGGTTCCTCCCAGTCCTCAGGCCCGTCTATCTGCCAATCGTCACCCAGGGAGAGGTGAACACACCATAGCCTGTCACACACTTCAATAGCCTCCCAAGCTCTTCAAGCCTGTCCAATGACATCAGCACTGAGCACCACTCTCCAGCAAAGCCTACCATACAACTACTGTACCTTCATTCAAATGTAACCGCCCTGAGACCGCTGGCCCAGAGTGCTCCAAGCTCTGCCCACATGTCTTGTGATGTTGGTCCCGAACCAGCCTTACACATATAAACCAATCCTCAGCCACAGAGCTATACCCTACCTATAACCTATCATCCTTGCGTCCTGGAGTGTCTCTGCGTAATGGGATTTGCTGAGCTTGGTCTCTTTAAGGGCTCAGAGGCCTGTCCAGGTCTAGCTAGCCTTCTTCCATTGACGTAGCTTCACAGGTGACATGTCCTGCTACTGACTGTGTCAGCAACTGAGGCCAACTGGTCCCAATTAATCCCAGCACTTGGGAAGCAGAGGCAGGCAACTCTGAGTTCGAGGCCAGCCTAGTCTACATCATAGTGAAAGCTTGTCTCAAAAACAAACAAACAAAACAACCCAAACAAACTGCCAGCGAGTGGTGGCGCACGCCTTTAATCCCAGCACTTTGGAAGCAGAGGCAAGCAAATCTCTCAGTTTGAGACCAGCCTGGTCTACTGTGAGAGTTTTAGGACAGTCAGGGCCACATAAAGAAACCCTATCTTGAAAGAACAAAAAGCCAGCAGCCATGGACACTTAGGTTTAGGGCCTGGCTCCCTGCAACACTGTGATGGCTGTGAGCATTCGCTCATTCACACCCTGCTGCTGACTGGGTGTGTTGTGGCTAGTTGCCAGGAGTTCTCAAAGTGACTTTGCGGCTCTGGTGAACTGCAACCTGGGACTATTAGCTAAAAACCCTTCTCTCTCAAGCTGTATCTTCAGGATATTTTATCAGAGCAACAGAGATAACATGAGGATGACACATAATAGGAAAGCCCTTGGTCAAGGGATGGTCACCCAGGCATTAAGTTGGCAGCAGATGGATGGCTGGGGGCTATGGTACCCACTGCGGCTCTTCTTAGCTATTTTGCAGAGGCTACAACCTGGCATGTATGGTATGATCCATGTTTTCTGGGTGCACAGTGAAGCTGAGCCCCATCATAAAGGCTAGCACCTCCTAGCACCCTACAACCTTTCCCAGTCATGGTCAGAACCTGGCTTTGCTCATGCACTGGGGGAGGGGTTATTTGACTGACACACTTATTGCAAACTCTTTGCTGTGTGGCTCATTTCCTTCTCTTCATGGTGTTCTGGGTGACCAGATCTTGTCTTATACAGGGTCTTACTGCCCTGTTGAAGGAGCACTGCACAGAGATATGTGTACTCTGAGAACGTCCCCAACACTCCTCATATCACCAAGTCACAACTGGTCACCCGACAAGATGTTCTCTCCAGTTGTCAGCATTCCCACCCTGTGGGCCTGTCTGTCTCCTCACAGACAGCAGGCCTCAGGTCACACACTATGCACTGCTGTTTACAACTTACTGGCATGTGAACAAAGTCTGATGAAAGGAACAAAAATGGACACAGGCAGCTGAGGGGCCTGCACTGTCCCTTGCAAACCAATTTATAACAAGGAAGATCTACTGTAGAGCTCCCTGTAGACACTGTGTGCCTACCCGTGTCTCTGTGGATGAGCTCTGAGAACTGAGGCCTGGATGGTATGACCAAGCTCAGAGAACCTTGCTATTAACCTGGACACAGGAGTGAGCATGGCCATGGCTTCCTGGTTGGGGTTCACTGCTTTAGCCACAGACAATATTGTAGGGGCGATAGTTGGGGACACAGCCACTGCTGCTTCCTCATGCCATCTCCTAGAACAGAGACTGCCTTTACTTCACTCCTGTCCTATTTCATCACTACAGCAAAGGACCAGGGTTCAATTACTGAGGCCCCACCAGGGAAGTCCCTGAATTGGTTTACAAGCTCCCTTGGGAGTCAGTAGCCTGGGTGGGGCCCTTCACATGGACAGGGCCTTCCTCCACACCAACTCAGCTATTTAGAAATAGCTACTGTCAAAGTTTGTTCTTTTCTTATTTTGAGGACAGGGTTTCTCTGTGTGGTCCTGGTTGCCCTGGAACTCTCTCTCTGTAGACCAGGCTGCCCCCAAATTCAAGAGATCCATCTACTACTCCTGCCTCCTGAGTGCTGGGATGAAAGGCACGAACCACCACCAAATCAAATTTTTAAAAGACAGAATCTCATGTGTCCCAGACTAGTCTTGAATTCACTTCTGATGCCTCTGCATCCACTTCCTGGATGCTGGGGGCTATGGGAGTGCACTTCCATGATGCTGGAATGTAACCCAGGGTCTTTTATAAACTAGGCAAACATTCTGGCATCAAGATGCACAGATCAGTCCTGGAAACAAAAATTCTTATTATGATCTCATGTTGGTCAACAATGGAATCTGAGCCTAAGGTTTAGGAAGCCTAGAAGACCTTCTGTGGAGCCCAGTACTGTAAGGGACACAATTTCCAACAACTCCATTTGGTGAAGAGATTGTGAATGTGACACTAGTGGAAGTCAGGCTGAAAATGGAACATGTGACTACAGGTCCACAGCAATGACAAGATATCATCTGAGGGCTAGGGAGTAGATGCAGATGGGACAGAAGCCGACTGAGGCTAGAGGTAGCTGGGGGAGGCTCAAGGTCTGTCTGCAACACTGGTTGGCCATAGCCTAGGCTGAATTTGTCAGCAATCCATCTGTAGCAACCTCAGTGTCAAAGGACACCTTAATCTTCTTTTTGAGGCCATCGGGAACCTGGGAGCCAATGGGTATTTTGGTCTAGTAGAACAAATGGGATGGGGGGTTTGGGGTAACCGGATGTGGAGCTCATACCTCAGAAGGGTGGCTTACACACCACATGCAGAGAGGCTTAGTAAATGGGACTTGGAAGCTTTGTTGAATGGAAGGCCTTCCCAGGGACACAGGGTGCTGCTGACTCCAGGGGGACAGAGAACAGGAGGCCAAGGATCCAGCACTCCAGACTCCCATGCAGCACCCCTATCAGTCCTGCCTGTCTGCCTGTGAGCTGTGGACTCATCACTGGTCTCATTATCTGCTGCCTGCTTTCCTTGGTGTTAACCGTTTGACCCAGGGCATGAAGCCCAAGATGAAATCTGTCTTTTAACCAGAACAGGTAGAGCTTTATCAAGTAGATTCTAAGGTGAGCTCAGAGCCTTAGGTGGCTAGACAAGGAATAGGGCAAGGCTGCCCCAACTGAGTTATAGAGTAAGCTCTGCCTGTGGCCTGGCCTGCGGCTCACTTGGCCTTACTCTAGCCAAAGTCTGCTGGCAGCTTCTGGGCCAGGTACTAAGCAGATGGTTTTGGCCACAGACCTGGAACCACCAGGCAACAAGCCCAGATGTCATTCAAAGGTTGAGAAAGTGAAAAGCCTGGGGGCTAATCTGCCCCATCTTCCCTGAGGACTGTAGCACAGGTCCTCTACTTGGGAGAACAGATTTAATTGTAGAAGTACCTCAGGCAAAGATCCACAGCTTGTCAGCAAGCATCTTCTCCCTTCCCCTAGCACTGCCTCTCTCTGTACACTGAGCAGGGGCTGGAAGAAGATAGTGTGGCCTGCTGAGAAGGCCTAGCCAGTGCTATAATCCCTGGTTTATTTCTGGGCCTGAAACTTCACCCCACTCAGTGGCCTGAACTCTCAGTGTTGTTCTCCATTATAAAAATGAGGCACAGGGATAGAGCATAATTGTAAAATTTACAACTTTCAATTTTCCAGAAAAGAGAAGATGGAGCCAGATCTGCTCAGCCTGGCAGTGTGTCTGCTACCTTGGAATGTCAAGTACACACACCACCCCCTTTGTCCTACAACCCACAGCGTACAACCTGAAGTCACCATGACCTCAGCACAGAGCAGCATGGGCTCTGGGAGGTCTGCAGCCTGGGGACAGCTGAGGGGTCCAAGGCAGTTGTTACTTTGGACCAGTTGGCCATGATGGTGCCGTCTAGTGCTCAGAAGGCTGTCCCTAAGCACTTGAAAGGTTCTGCTCGGTGCCCTTGTTTTTCCACAGTCCAGGACAAGTTATATCCCAACTCCTGAGTCCATTCTTAATTTTCATCCATGTTTTGATTTCAAAGTAAAACCTGTTTCCCACCTCATTTCTCTAACCAACCTTTGGCTGGTTGTGACAGTTGGGGATGGTGCTCAGGCCTACACGTGCCAGGCACAGCTTTACTCTTGGTCTAGCAGTTCTCTAACATGGACGGAAGACTTAGACCACAGGGAGAGCAGCTCGGCTACAAGTAGCTGGGTAGCCAGGACCCTTATAGATCTCTGTGAGTTCCAGGCCGGCCTGGTCTACAGAGTGAGCTCCAGGACAGCTAGGACTATGCAGAGAAACTCTGTGGGGTGTGGCTGGAGAGGAGAGAAGCACGGTGGTAATTCAGGTCCTTCAGGTTCCATCTTTAACTTGGCTTGCTGCATATCTGAGTAGAGGGCTTTAGGAAGCAATCTGAAAAGATCCCAATCTGTAACCCCAATGCTCAGAAGGCTGAGGCACTTGGATTGCCTTAAAGTTGAGGCCAGTTTAGGCTATAAACAAAGCGAGTGTTTGCCTCAAAAACAATAAAGGGAATTGAGGGGAGGGGCTGGAGAGATGGCTCCGAGGTTAAGAGCACTGGCTACTCTTCCAGAGGTCCTGAGTTCAATCCCCAGCAACCACATGGTGGTTCACTACCATCTATGATGTGATCTGGTGCCCTCTTCTGGCCTGCAGGACTATATACAGGCAGAAGACAATATACATAATAAATACATCTAAAAAAACCAAAAAACAAAAAAACTTCAAAAGGTCCAAATGTTTTTCTTGAATATTTCATTTGATGGTTCAGAGTACTTTGGCAGAAGACCTAGGTTCAAAATTCCCAGCACCTACATGGTGGCTCACAATCACCTGTAACTCCAGTTCTAGAGGATCCTATACGTTCTTCTGGTCTCTGCCATGAGGCACACACATGGTGCACAGACATACATGCAGGCAACCAGTCACATACATTTAAAAACAAAACAAGAACAAAATACAGTTTGATGTTTGCCAAGGTTACACAGTGAGCTCCTGTCTAAAATAAGAAGCAAAACTGAAGTTTGATGCTACAATGTTATTTTCCCCACATTCTCTCTAGCATAGCCTGAAACAGCTTAAGGGTCATTGGACCTGACTTGTGAATACTGCCTGCGATTCCAGAAGCCAGTGACTGGATCCCCAAGAAATCCTTTGAGGAGGTATGTCTTCACGCCGCTTACCCCTGTGTGTATCAACTCACCGTCTCACAGTAGGTCAAGAATCTGCATTACTCTAAGGGGATCATCCTGCGGCGACCTGATTTTTCTCAATTCTAGTTTCTCAGCCATTAATAATAGATGGCTTCGCCGGGCGGTGGTGGCGCACGCCTTTAATCCCAGCACTTGGGAGGCAGAGGCAGGCGGATTTCTGAGTTCGAGAGTTCGAGGCTAGCCTGGTCTACAGAGTGAGTTCCAGGACAGCCAGGGCTACTCAGAGAAACCCTGTCTCGAAAAACCAAAAAAAAAAAAAAAAAAAAAAAGATGGCTTCTACGTCCCACTGAAGGGACAATGGAAGACGGACAGTATTTGCTGGTCGTTTCTTTTAAAATACTGCTTTACCCTTCAGAGTTTCACAACCATAATCTATTTCAAAGAAAAAGATGCTCATGATACGTAAGAAGGGTCAAGGGTTGTCTTCTCAAGTGGCTATCCAAAACCTCAGGAGCCATCTTGTCTTCCCTCTGACCTTCAAGTCTCCTTCACTTTACGTTTCCTTATATCAACAGTGTAGAACAGGCAAGCATGTGAAAGTGTACAATCATACACACAAAGATGTAATAGAACAAATAAGCCAGAGACCAGTTATTTTCATTGGACTTTTACAACTCTGTATCTAAAACAGGTATTGAAACAAGTCATTTGGGCTGGAGAGATGGCTCAGTGGTTAAGAGCACTGACTGCTCTTCCAGAGTTCCTGAGTTCAATTCTCAGCAACCACATGGTGGCTCACAATCACCTGCAATGTGGTCTGATGCCCTCTTCTGGTGTGTCTGAAGAGAGCAATGGTTTACTCATATACATAAAATAAACAAATAAATAAATGTTTAAAACAAAAAAGAAAGAAAAGAAAGAAACAAGCTACTCTCAGTAGTCCTCCATTTAATTTCTGTGTGGAATCTGCTTGAGAGGTGAAGGCAGTGAATTGGAGTTGACATTTGTTTTTAAACCACTCCCACTACATTTTCAGATGAGCTGGGGAATCTGTACCAGAACGGACATGTGGAGTCAAAGAACAACCTGTGGGAATTGGTTCTCTCCAAGTGGGTGGGATCAACTTCAGGCCACCAGGCTTGGTGGCAAGCAACTTTGTTCACAGAGCTATCTTCCCATCCAAGTTGTATTCACTGATTTAGGTACCATAACCACCTTTAAACTGTGTCACTTGCTGACTCTGCCCAGGTGTGTGTGAAGACTCACAACTTACTATAACTCTTTTTCTCTTGAATGACAAAACCCTTTCATAATTTGCTTACTGAGTCACAGAAAACTGTCACCATAAAAATTCCATTAAGGGAGCTGGAGAGATGGCTCAGCGGTTAAGAGCACTGACTGCTCTTCCAGAGGTCCTGAGTTCAAATCCCAGCAACCACATGGTGGCTCACAACCATCCGTAATGAGATTCGATGCCCTCTTCTGGTGTGTCTGAAGACAGCTACAGTGTACTCATAAATAAAATAAATAAATAAATCTTAAAAAAAAAAAAAAAAAATTCCATTAAGGGACAGGCCTCAGCCAGTGTGTGTTGGAAAGGTAAAATTAAGACACCAAGCAACGGAAAGATGAGCAAACCCCAAGCTTCATGCTTCCCACCTTAGGGTAGTCAAGGCCTGCGTGGGAGCCACACAGCATCACCCATAGAGAAGCAGCACAGCCTGGTGCTGGCTTCACCACAGCTGAAAACATGCACTGCCTCACATGTGGCCAAATCTCACCAGACCTTCCACTCCAGGAGTTAGTGGAACCTGGCATGGAACAAGACAAGATCCAAAACCTGTCAACATCTCAATGACCCCTGACAGAGGGAGAGGAAGAACTACAGACACGCAGCAGGAACAACAGAGCCTGCAGTCATCGACTACCCAGCCACAACCTCAGCACGCACCACCATACCAGCAGTCGCGTCTGCTGCTGCTACTGCAGGGTGTGCTCCTGCAGACAGAGCAACTGGCACACACCATCTTTGCTGACACCACCTAGTGCCTCTCTAGTCTGCCACCTGCTCTTTTCCTGTTATGGTGGAAGATACTTGTGTGCATCCCTGCTTCAGCCCACAAGCAAACAGGCCTTCAGTGTGGCTGTGTGCCAGGCTCTGCTCTCTACACCTCACCAGCACCCCAGGAACCCCTCCCTCCACCACTGCCTCAGCTTACCTGTCTTTGTACTTGATCACAGCATCCACGATCTTCTTCATCTTCTTGGTGAGGTTAGGTGGGTTTGGGGACAGCTTCTCGGCAGGTGGCCGCCCGCGTTTCTTCTGCTTCTTGCTTTCCTCATCCTTGTCACGGCTGCGGGTGCTGGTGGTCGGGGTGGAGGAGCCGGCCTCGCTGTCTCGCTTACGCTTACGTGAGGATTTCTTCTGCCGGACCTCCTCTTCGATCTCCTCCAGCGTGCCCTCCTCGATAGCCTTCAGGGTCAATAGTGATAAAATAGGACAGCCAGCACCCAGGTCGAAACAGAGAGGCCGAGATGCACACTCCTGGGGCCCGGCTAGGGAGGGAGGAAGCCCCCATACTGACATCCTTCCAGCATGGCTGGCTTAGGGCACAGTATCTACTGGGAACCTCCACTGTTTCCTGAAGGTAGGAAAGGCTGGTGCTCCTTTACACTGATGCTCCCCCCAGTGCCCATCAGAAGACTGACCACATGGGATCATAAACGGGCCAGGCCAAAGCCCAGCGACATCAGCACAGACACCCAGAAGACCTTGATCTAGGCTCTGTCACCATCTAAAATTCATTTATATTCATGGATTGTGTGTGTGTGTGTGTGTGCGCGCGCGCGCGCGCGCATGTGTGTGTGTATGTGTGTGTGTGTGGACAAAACACCTGTGGCAGGGGAAATGGAGGTCAGAGGACGACAAGCTTTGGAAACTGGTTCTATTATGTGGCCCCTAGGGACTGAACTGAGGTCAGACATGGTGGTAACAGCCTTTACCTGCTGAGCTGCCTCACTAGTGCCCCATCTACTCTTTGAAACTGATACGCTGTTTTAGCTGATGGTTAGAATGGAGAGCAGTGGAATCAAGTGCCCACAGTGGCCAGCAGCCATCACTCTGTCAGAACCCTTACTCAGGCCAATATGTGAGCCTCAGTGCAGCTGTGCGGCTGCAGTTCACAGCTCCTCAGTGCAGCTGTGCAGCTGCAGTTCACAGCTCAGGGCCCTGGGATGTACACACAGCTCCTGTCACTTTTACTACTAGTATTATTGTTGCTTAGTTACTTGTTTTGAGTCAGGGTTTCATGTAGCTCAAGCAGGTCTTGAACACCTGATCCCCTGCTTCAATGTTCTCACTTCTGGGTAAGGCATGTGCCATCATGTCCATTCTTGTCCTTCTCTACAGTGCCACTGTCTTCCTTCTCTCACTCTGTGTGGTGCTGAGGATGGGATTCAGGTCTCAGGTACCAGCTTAGCAGTGTCCTGATGCACAGCCTGTCTGCCTGCTCAATATTTCAGTGCATTAGCTAGCTGCATTAATTTAATTCCAACCAGTCCTTGGATACTTTAAAGTGTTTCTGTGTGTGTAAGATTTATTTTATGGGGGCTGGGGCGATGGCTCAGTAGTTTAAGAGCACTGGCTCCTCTTCCAGAAGACCTGGGTTCAAGTCCTAGCATCTACATGGCAGCTCCCAGCAGTCTGTAATCTCAATTCCAGAGGACCTGACACCCTCACACAGACATATAAATACAAAACACCAATGCACATTGAAAGAAAGAAAATATTAAAATAAGAAAAAGAAAATATTAAAAAAAAATTCATATTACTCTTTTGTGCGAGAGACATCCACATGGAGACCAAAATAGGGACTCACGAGACTCCGTGGAGCTGGAGTGAACAGTGGCTGTGCTGTGGTACTGGGCACTCTAGTTGGGTCCTCTGTAAGAACCATGAAGTGCCCTTATCACTGAGCCACTTATCAAGCCTCATCTTGTTGCAGTGTTGTGGACAAGACTCAACACCTCACACAGGCTTGCCAAGGCCCTGGCCCCCGAGCTGCATAGGCCACAGCCTTCCATTGTGCTAGAGGTGAGAGGCGACGGTCAGCAGATTCTCCTTAAATCTGTTTCCTCATGGTAAAAGTACTGAGGAGAAGGACATGCTAAATAACAAGAGTTAACTTAAAAGACTCCTCTAAGGGAGCTTGGGATCAGGGGAGGAGATCCAAACACCTAGCAGGTCACTGTTTCACACCTAAGGCTCTCAAGACAGTCGCACGACACAGTATGGTCTGGCCGAATCTCACCAGAAAGGGACAACTAAGCTCAAGCTGAAGCAGGGTAGAGATCTTCTGGATCAAGAGAGCAGCATCCAGGGCATGTGGCAGCAGGTGAGACAAAACTGTGGGGGGCTTCACTGAACACACAGGAGTGAGCAACTGTTCCCCAAATTCATATCTACCCAGAGCTCCAGGAAGTGGGTGACCTTATATAGAAATGAGGTCCTAGTAATCAGTTGATGATTTTGTTTTGGTGGGGAGCAGTACTGATTGGATTCTGGACACAGGTCCAGCTCTCTTTTTATAATTTTTAATGACATGTTGGAATCAGATCTCCTGGAGCTGGGAACAGAGGTGATTGTGGGCCACCTGATGTGGGTGCTGGCAACTGAACTTGAGTCCCCTGTAAGAGCAGGATATGCTCTTAACCACTGAGCCATTTCTCATGCCCTACAGCCTCTTGTGAGATTGTGTGTGTGTGTGTGTGTGTGTGTGTGTGTGTGTGTGTCTATCTGTCTGTCTGGGGATGTGTGTGGCCATTAGCTAAGAGCTGTTGGAGCCCTAGAAGCTTCGAGAGCTAAGGGTATTGCCCAGGCCCTTGAGGGAACATGACCCTGCCAGCAAATTGCCTTCAATGTCCTGGTTCTCCACAAATGTTCTAGAATTACGTTGAGTGGCCCAATTACAGTTCTTTATTTAAGCAGTCCCAGAAAGAGAATACAGGCCTGAGTAGTAGTCAGATGGGCTGGAAGATCTGGGCACTCAGAGCAACCAGCCTGAAGAGTGTCACTAATCATATGCCCACTAGCAGGATGGTAGAGGACCAGTTTTAGAGGTTTCATTAATGTAAACTGGAGTTTTTGAAGCAAGGCAACCTTGAATTTCTGATTCTCCTACCTCTTCCTCCCAAATGCTAGTAGGGGTAACAGGCATGTGGCACCATATCTGACTTTGTAACTATAAATGTATTGAAATTTAAGATATGCACCCTGTGAGAAACATTTTTCTTCGCCAAATGCTGCCAGGACAGCAGGATTAGCACATACATTAGACCTCATTCTCATACTATAGAAACCCTAAACAAATCACAGAACTTAATGTATGAACTAAGAGTATGAGAGCTAGGAGATAGCTCAACGGGAAAGCATCTGTTATGCAAGCTGAGGACCCGAGTTTAGATCTGTGGTACTCCACATGAAAGCCAGCAATGGTGGCATGCATCCTAGCCCTGGTATGTGTGAGGTATAAGGAGACAGGATGTCCTTGGGTTTAATGTCCAATAGTTAACACCAAAAGGGGCCAGGGAGAAGGCTCAGTGGTTGAGAGCACACACTGCTCTTCTAGAGGACCTAGGTTCTATTCCCCATACAACCATCTCTAACTCCAGTTTCAGGATGTCTGATGCCCTCTCCTGGCCTCCACAGACACAGACATACATGCAGGCAAAACACCTACATACCTAAAAGAAGTCTCTAGGGAAAAAAATACCGAGACACTTACGAAGTAATCTTTTTAAAAAATGGTGTATTTGGCCGGGCAGTGGTGGCGCACGCCTTTAATCCGAGCACTTGGGAGGCAGAGGCAGGTGGATTTCTGAGTTCGAGGCCAGCCTGGTCTACAGAGTGAGTTCCAGGACAGCCAGGGCTATACAGAGAAACCCTGTCTCGAAAAACCAAAAAAAAAAAAAAAAAAAAAAAAAAAAAAAAAAAAAAAAAAAAAAAGGTGTATTTTTATTATTTTATGTGTACGAGTATTTTGGCTGCATACACATCTGTGAACCACATGTATGCCTGGTACCAAAGGTAGCGAGCCTTTATATTTGCTAGAAATTGAACCCAGGTCCTTTGCAACAACAAGTGCTCTTAATCACTGAGCCAATTCTTCAGCCCCTAAGTGTTCTCTTTTTAAAAGAAATAAAACTACAAAACTCTGAAAGCAGAAGTCAAAAGCCAGGCCTGGTGGTGCACACCTATAGTCCCAACACATGGAGACTAAGGCAGGAAAATCACCAGGAGTTTGAAGAGAGCCTTGGGAATATAACTACCAGGCCAGCTAGGGCTGAAACAGCAGACCGCCCCAGGAAGTATAAAGAAAAACAAGATAGAAAATGGAGATAAATCTTTGTACCTTGCCGGGCGGTGGTGGCGCACGCCTTTAATCCCAGCACTTGGGAGGCAGAGGCAGGCAGATTTCTGAGTTCGAGAGTTCGAGGCTAGCCTGGTCTACAGAGTGAG
>NW_021604598.1:2648591-2671263 GCF_004785775.1 Grammomys surdaster | reverse complement strand
AAAAAAAAAAAAAAAAAAAAAAAAAAAAAAAAAAAAAAAAAATCTTTGTACCTTGAATTTGGCAAGTCTTCTCCCCCCACCCCCAAAAATCTTTGTTTCTTTATTGGAGCATAAATAGTACCACTAAGGTGGTTCACAAGAGCTTGCCACCATGCCCCAGATCACATGATAGAAGAGAACAGACTCCTGCAAATCCTCTGCCTTCCATGTGGCATGGCATGTATGCCCAAACTCATATCCAGATATCATGTACATATAAAACATTAATAAATAACTTTAAGGGGAGGTCAGGAGAGGTGGCTCAGGGGTTAATAGCTCAGACTACTTTTGCAGAGAGACCGATCTGTGTCAGACGGCTCACAACCTCTCCCCTCTCCCCTGCAACATCATCTTCAGGGGATCAGATGTCCTTTTCTAAACTCATTGGCTGTGAGCATGTACAAACGTACACAAATAAAAACAAAATAAATATTAAGAAGAAGAAAAGGGAAGAGGAGATTAAAAGGAAAAAAGAGAAGGGGGATCTACCTCTTCTTCTATCTATGATAACAAACTTTAAAGATCTACTGGGGCTGGCGAAACAGCTAAGTAAAAGTAGCTTGTCGCCAATCTGATGATCTGAATTTGGTCCCCAGGACTATCACCATAGTAATAGGTCAGACTTGCCTCTTACCACGTTGTCCTTTGACCTCCACATATTCTATGGTGTGGGTACAACTCCGCCCCCACCCCCAGCCCCACAAGTGCACATATCAAATAAATAGAAACAATATAAATTTTTTTAGGCACTGCTGTGTGTGTCTACAATTCCAGCTACTCATGAGGCTGAGGCAGGAAGACTGTTTGAGCCCATGAGTTGGAAACCAAAACAGGTAACACAGTAAGAATATCTTCTCAAAAGGGCAGGGGTGCGTGGCAAGGGACACAAACAAACAAACTTCTCCAGAAGATACAGGAATGGGCAAGAAACACAAAGACCACACAACCAAGGCTTGATTGACAGGTGTTAGTTAGTATGTGGCAAGACCAAGGACTGGCCTGTGTGGCTGGCCTGCTGTTCTACTGATACCATTCCCAGGTACACATGAGAGAGGGGAAGGCAGGCCTCATGCTCACCACATATCATCCTAAACAGCCCCTCAAGGAACGCAACCCCAACATCCACCAACTGGTGGACAGACACAATGGAGCACTCTGAAGAAGGCAGCACTAAGGTGCTCTGCTCACAAGTTACACAACTTGAAGGGTAGTTGGTGCTTGCCTGTTATAAGTGCACTTGGTGGGGTAGGGAGGACACAAGAAGGTAAGAGTGCAAGGCCAGCCTGGGCTACATAAAACATGAAAGTATGCCAATCCACCAATTAAAACTATGCTTAGTAGTGCTCACTGGCAGCACATACACTGAAACTGGAATAAAGAAGCTTAGTATAGTCCCTGCCAAGGATGACACACAAATCTGTGAAATATTCCATATTTAAAAACAAAAACTGCCAAGGGCACTAGTGGCTGCCAATGTAAGACAACAAAGGAGTTAACAGAAGCAAGCAGGAAGAGTGGGGCTTTTGGGGGAGATGAGGCTGCTCTAATGCTGACAGGAAGACAGCCTGACTCTAGCAATGGACCTTCAAAAGGAGCTGTTTGTGGCATGTAAATCCCACCTTAAAAACCTGTGCACAAAACTTAGCAAATGTGATGACTTGAATTAAAGCCTCCTAGTGCTTTGTAAATGTGAAACAGATGACAAGTCCTTTAGTGTGATGGCCTTACTACACAAAGGACTATCTTCGTGGAGTTCCTGTCCTAGGTTCTGGAGGATTCTGAGGAGTGCCCATTCCAAAGTTTGTTTGACCTCTTGGCAAGTTCTGTTCTTTGACAAGGGCTTGCCATCTAAGCCAGGTTGCCCTTGAACTCTTGCCTCAACCTCAGAATTAGAGACTTGACCATCACCCTGGCTTCCCTGGTGTACTCTAGATGAGGCTCTTTTGAGCTCCCATGGCTACCTGGCCACACAGGAGGACCACACAGATCACCTTGGATTGCCACCTGCCTTCCTGAATAGCTAGCTCTGGGCTGTGCTTACATGACTTTCGAGCTAGACTGTAGATTGCTAACACCAAGCAGGCCCTGATGCCAGACCTCTGGTACTCTTCAACTATGACCTCACTTACCATGTGCAGCTATAGTTTGTTGGTCAGCTGCTATGTGTCCTCCCCTCTGTGTGCTGAGGGGCAGTCAGCTCAGCTGCAGGCAGGGACCTGAAACCTCAGCCTTCTCCAAAGCTAGGCTGGGAGCCCAGCTCCTTGCCACCTCCAGGGAAATTTGCTGATTGTTTACAAGGCTCTCTCATCAGTCAACCTCATAAAAAAGTAAGCACCTATACTTTAGAGAGCTCACAAGAGCTAGTAGCATGCTAGCTAGTTGCTGGCTCTTTTCTTGTGACAGCTATAGAGGTAGAAACTAAACATCCCTACATCCCCCTGTTAGAAGCCACGCAGCAGTGAATGTAGCCAACAATGAGGGAAGGTATCAGTTTGGATGACCCAAGAAGGTTGGCCTTTGCTCCCAACCCTGCCTGGCACGGTCTGCGGCGCACAGCCCTCTCAGGCATGTACCTTGAGCCACTGCTTCTCTGTCAGTGAGTCGCTGTAGTCTACCTCCTTGCGGTGGCGAGAACCACGGCCAAACATCTTCTCCTCTTCCTCTTCACATGTCAGTCGCTCCACTTCTGCATCATCCTTGATGATCCAGGATGGGAGTTCATCCTCTTCCATCAGACGTGGCTTCCGTTTGGGGTTTCGGGCTTCTTCACGCCGGCGGTCCAAGTCCATGCGCTATGATGTGGGTGGTGGGCAGAGGGTAGAAGGCAGTCAGCACAGAAAGCAATAGTCTTCAGAATGGGCCTCACAGGGACACTAGGTGATGAAGAGTTAACAGTGCTTCATTTTAGGGACTGCCACAACCAGGTTGCTATAGCAGACCTAGGTAAGAGGTTAGACCATTGGAACATAGGTATGTCCACAGGGCAGCCTTAGAGGAAACTACCAGGCCTACTGAATCCAGACGGAACTGAAGGAGTTCCATCTAAACTTCATACTAGTACCCAGCGGCATGAGGGAACCTGTAGCCCAGGCCCCAGACAGCCCCTCAGGCCTCCAGTGTCCACTGACTCCTCTGTAAAGGGAGGAGGCCTTTGGGCAAGCAGCCTGGAGTCTACAGAAATGGCAGTGCGGTGTCCTGCACTATCTCTACAACATGAGGGTCAGCTGGAGGCATTAGGAAACTGTGTGAAGAGGAACAGCAGCTCCATCAGCCACAGGGATGCCACTATCATCACTGTATCTGTATGGTCCCAGTCCAGGTGCTCACCATGAAGAGGTCAAACTCTTCTTCATGCCGGGCAATCATCTGGTTGACGGTCTCATCATCAGGCACCTCATCTTCCTCCTACAAGATTGCAAAGCTTTAGTCTGACTGTGGTGGGGCTGGGATGGGTGGTGGCCAGGCTCGGAGGTGAGCGGCGGAATCCGTCCGAAGATGAGCTGATGAGCTGGAGGTCCCAGGCTGGCTGCGGTGGGGGATCCCACGCGTCAGCAAGAGGCACACACATTCGCACAAGCACACGCACGCTTTGTGGGGTCAGGCCCTTGCTGGCCAGTCTCAGCAAGAAGCTGAGTTGAGTGGGCGTGGAGACTGAACTACCCCTCTCACCTTTAGAGGTGGCTCCTCCAAGTCGGGGTTGACGCCCGCTGGCGGAGGGGCAGTGTGGGCGAAGCTGGCACTGCCGCTGCCCGTGCTGCAGTGTCTGCTCTGTGGATAAATACAGGACTTCAGTCTCCAGGGCTGTCAATGCGGCCGTCTGTCACCAGCAGTTTAGAAAAAACCCACTTCAAAAGGAAAGCAAGTGCGCATCCTCTTTCTGCTCAGCCCACACTCCCTTTACTCCAAAGGGACGCAAAAAATAAAAATACAAAACCAAAAAACCAAGAACAAAAACCAAGAGTGCAAAAAAGGTACAAAACCGAAAACGAAAGCCTCATGCATCCACCACTCACGCTGAGCCAGGCTGGCACCATGCTCACCTCGTCCTGTTCCTCGTGCTCCAGGATGGCCTGCAGGAAGGCACGCCTCTCATGGCTGGACGACTTCTGGTCAAACATCCCTGCCTGGATCACCTTCTGATCCACATTGAGTTTGTATTTGGCAGCAGCCAGTATCTTCTCCTCCACACTGTTGACGGTACACAGGCGAAGCACACGCACCTCATTCTGCTGCCCAATGCGATGGGCACGATCCTGTGCTTGCAGGTCCTTGGGAGAGGAGGTGGGTCAGTCTGGGGAATTCTAGACATCAAGCTTAGCCTTGGACTGCAGCTTTATAAGCCAGGAACCCAAGAATGGACCTGTGACCTGTCTCTAGGAGAATGAAAGGGCCTTGTACCCATAGGAAATGTCTGCTCTCCTGGGACCCTATGAATACTCCATACACGTGCCCCTCCCTCCGCCAAAACCAAAAAAGAATATGTATTTTTATGTGTAAGTTCAAGTGTGTGTGCGTGCATGTAAGTACCCACTGGGCACAGAAGAGGGTGTCAGAGAACCTGGAATTGGAGATGCTGGATGCTGGGTACCAAATTTGGTCTCTGCATGTATATTCTCTTAACTGCTGAACTACCTACCTCTCCAGCTCCTGGATACTTCTAACTCTTAGGGCAACACTCTGGGCAGCCTGGTCACAGCTCCACAGTATGACCATGTCAGTCACAGCTGTGGGCTCTGGCAAGTCTGTGAATCCTGGGCCTGAGCCAAACATTTATGGGCCTATGCTGATCACAGGAGCTCTCTGAGCTTCAGTATAGATTGAGCAGATGGGTGTGAGGAGGATGGTATAAGGAATAGAGCAGTTAGCTCCTAATAGTGTGGCAGTGAAGCTGCCAACAGGACTTCTGCTATTTCTAGCAGAGTATCTGAAATTCTCATTGGGTCATGAGCTGTGTAGGCAGGCTGAGTGTCAACAATGTTCCTCAATTTGAGACTGATATGTGATCATAGGAACAGAAGGGACTGTTTGGCAGTTGGTCCCCAGGTACATCAGGATGCTTGCTGTCAAGGCTGGCACTGATGATGTGCTCCTGCTGGCTCTCCACCGGCCTCTGCTTGACTGTCATTACCTAACTATCTTTTAGGAAATAGCCCATCAGCATCTGGGCAGAAACTACACTGATATTTATCACAGGATCGACACAGTGACCACCTAAGCCATTTAGCCATCAGATGGATAATTACCACTAGGTCTGCCAGGCTGGGGCAAGGACATTCCAGAGGTTATCAGTGTGTGTGGCCAGCTTCATGGAAGTAAGTGGCCAGCCTGTGAAGACAGCGCCTCCCACTGGCAATCACTTGTTTTATGTAGTGCTGATGGGACTAGAGCAGCGGCTCTCAGCCTTCCTAAGGCTGTGTGTGACCCTGAAATACAGTTCTTCATGTTGTGGTGACCCCCAACCAGAACATTTTTTGTTGTTACTTCAGAGCATTTTGTTACCATTATGAATCATAATGTAAATACCTGTGTTTTCTGATGGTCTTAGGTGGTCCCAAGGTGTCACAAGCCACAGGTTGAGAAACTCCTGGGACTATAGGGTCTTTGCAAAAGTGTTCCAAGAGCAACAAGAAAAGTTTCTTTGGGGCTATCGGTCATTGAATAAACAGAAAATAGACACTTGCCACTAGGCTGGAGGAAAAATGTCCCAGAGCTGCTAGATTCTGGAGCATCTTGAAGCAGAGGCGACAGTTAAATAGCTTTTTTTACTCCTGTCTCCTCTGGAGAGGTGGCAGGCAATGAATGACTGCTAAATGGCACAGGAACATAGCAGCACACAGCAAACACATCATCGGTGTGTGTGCCTTGCAGATGCAGAGTGATGACAGGAATGGGGACTCGAGTTCACCTTGTATGCTAGCATGTGCATTACAAACTAAACCCATATACGGTGTAAGTATATGAGGAGACAGGGCAAATTCGCTACCCATCTTCCAGCTGTTCAATGTACACACCAACACACCATAATACCTTTTGGCAGAGGCCTCAGGGCCAATATGAGCAGAGTGGCCAGAGACTGGCTTCGTTAAGCAGGACTGTGTGTGGAATACAGGACAGGTCTGTAAGAGCTGCATCCCCATGATCATCAGTACTGTACACTAACTAGCCTGTTTCCTACTTTTTACTCAGCTATGGAATCCAAGAACCATATGGTTATTGTAATGCTAAGGATGGAGCCTGGAGCCTTATGTGGGTAAGACAAAGGCTCTATCTCCGAGTTGGCTACTGCCCATATATACCTAGGAATAAAATATGATCATTGGAAAGATAGCTCTCCTCAAGTCAGGGTGTGAGGTCACTTCCACTTTGAAAAGCAGGAGGGAAACATGACCACTGTGGATTACTGAATGTACTTCTCACTGCTCCCAGGACAGACAGAACATCAGGGAGGCAGTGAACACTAAGATAGGAGATAGCCTCTCTCCTCTGCCAGTGCATTTACCTGGTGGGGATTCCAGTCACTGTCAAAGATGATCACAGTGTCAGCTGACTGCAGATTCAGGCCCAGCCCCCCAGCACGGGTACTGAGCAGGAAAATGAAATACTCAGAGCCTGGCTCATTAAAGGTTTTCAACAGCATGCCTCGGTCTTCTGCTTTTGTGGTTCCTGATAGGCACAGGAGAAGAGGGTTATGAGGGTGACAGGAGTGGGAGCTCCAACGGAGCTTGTGCACTGCTATCAGGGATGGTATTGCAGGTCACAAGAGCCACAGATGTATTCTACAGACAGTGACTTGGAGGTACAGCTTATCATTACCGAATGCTACCATACTCAGGAGATAAAGAACAGGAGAGGGGGTCTACAGACCAGCTGTCTCCTGTACAACACAAGGCACTGGAAGAGGAAGATGCTGGCAGGCTCCTGGGCTGCCATCTCTAGGTACAATGCTTCCTGACACTTGTTCACTCTGTCCTATATGAGGAGAGATACCACAGAGCTAACAAGGCTAATGCCATACTCTGATGAGGAACACAGTACCTCAGCACTAGTGGCCTAGTGTGATGAGATGAACCACTAGCCACAGGGCTGGCATGCACCCCTTAACTCTCTTGCAGTAAATGTGGCTAGCTTAGAGAAAAATCTCTGCTTAAGAGCTGTAACCACATAGCCTTCCTTGGGCTTCTAGCCCACACCTCACACTTGCCACACTATGTCCTTGACCTTCTGCCCTGCTCCTTGAGCAGCTATGCTGTCAGTCACCTTAACACCACAAGCAACCCACACAGCGGAAACCAAACAGATAAAAGTCCTTAGGCTCCTTCTCGGGCAGACAGGGACCTTCATAAAGTAGGACCTGGTGCTCACACAGACAGGAGAGGCAGCGAAAGAGGTCCAGCCATTTGGACCTCAGCTATGTTTGGCCACCACTGAGATATGTGAACATACAGAACAGGATGTTAGTTTAGCAAAGGTGGCCCTGGAGCACTCTAAGGAGGGGCTGAGGCCAGATGGATGTTATGGGAGTTCTGGTCAGCATGTTCTAGATGATGCTCAGAATCAGACAACAAGATGATGCAATCAAGCCCAGCTTGTTAGTCCCTGAAACATCTTTAAGATGGAGTAGGGAGAGGGGACAGGGGAGGCAGAGGTCTAGAGTAAGGCACACCCAGCTCTTGAGCCCAGTAAAGGTTCTGTGAGGAAAATGGAAAGCTGCTATGTCTTTTTGGTTCTGAGGGCTCAAGTCTGTCTTCCCAGGATAACAACGTGGGACACTAACTTCAAGGCTTCCCTGATCACTTGTTCTGTTAACAATGCTGGCCTCTTGCTCCCCGAAGTATCTTGTAGAGAGCATGGAAGGTGGAAAGGCATACTGTGGTAATTGGTACACAGAGCCTCTTGGGCAGTGGAGGACCTTGGCTGCAAGCAGGCCAGGGTCCTATTGCAAGAGAGCATCATTCAGCTCTGGAGCAGGCCTGTAAGACAGCTCCTTCGAGTTGGGTTGAAAGCTTGGTGTTTCTGCTGCTAACACTGAGCAGTACTAGACCCTATCTAAGGATGAGGCCACAAATGAAGGAGAGCTGCACGTAGGTACAGCTCTGCTGGAGCCAGAGAACTCTCAAGGTTCCATGTTAGCAGGGCTCTTATGTTCATGCACACGTGACAACAATTTGTTTAACTTAAGCTGACATGGCACTGTGAGAACTCACACCACAGAATACAGCACTGCGGTAACAGTAAAAACTCCAGCAAACAGGAGGCTAAACACCTTCAGGCCCTCCTTCAGGCTCTCCTTGTTCCAAGCAGCTAGGATGTTCAGGTTCAGTGTATACACTGGACTTCAAGTCCACCTAACCAGGTCAGGAATGAATATCCCCTGCTGGAACTGTCTTCTACTCACCATCAAGCCTGAGGTATTTGAAGCCACGGTATGCAAAGTAGTCTTCCATGATGGTCATGAGGGAGGTCATTTGGCAGAAGAGTAGCACTTTATGGTTCGTTGCCCGGAGTTTGGGTAGAATTCTATCAAGAAGTTCAAATTTCCCTGAGGCACGGTACAGGTCCAATCTAGTCCATGGAGGGAAGAAGGGAAACAGTTAGTCCCTCAGTCACACACCTGTGAGCTCACAGAGATGTGGCTGCTGGGCAGATTCAAGTAAAGAAGTGGCCTCCCAAGCAGGCCCACCCACAGCTACAGCTAAACTCAGGTCACTCTCAGTCAGGGTATATCACCAGTGACTACATAGTAAATGCCATTTCACCAGTTTACAAGGAGAATAAAAAAGATCAGACATGATGCCCAGTGGGCTGGGGAGTTGGCTCAGGGGTAAAGTATTTGTCCTGTAAACTTGCTGACCTGAGTTCAGCCCTAGAACCTATGTGAAGTTCCAGGGCCAAGCTGGAGCTGCTCCAAGGATGTTGGGTCCACCACCATAAGGTTAGAACAGCTCAAACTAGGAACGGACTACCGACTATAGACTAAAGAATCCTGCATATGATAGTGAAGCAATTCTCCAGTGCAGCAAAAAGCACCATCACTTTCCTAATCACAAGTCATGCCCTTACAGGTGAACACTGCAGGGCTGGAAATGTAGCCTCAATTTCAAGAATGTCTGAAAAAGGCACATGGTGATATTCTAGAGATGGCATCCAAGGCCAACACCATGGGCTTATAGAAGTGTCATCTGGAACCAAACATGGTATCACACACACCTCTGGTCCTAGCACGTGGAAGGCTGAGGCACAAGGATGCCAATTATAGCCTACTTCACACACTGAGACTGTAACCCAACCACCCAAGAGAAAGAATCGGAGCCTGCACTTGAAGCTGCAGGAAAGGTGCTCACAGGGTATCAAAGGTAGAATGGGTGGATTGAGGCTCAGGTGTAACAGAAGCTGTGGGCAGTGGAGCTAAGCTCTGGAGGCCTCAGATAGCAGATAAATGCTAACCACAGCAATGAAGACACTGAACAAGACTATACCCCTTGCCCCCGGCAGACTGCTACCCACTCTCAGAGCTGGGAAGCTTCTCACCCTTGCACGATGCCGCCAGTGAACCCCAAGTGCTCAGAAAAGGATTCCTGCAACAGGACAAGAGATGGATCAGTGCCAATGCAGGAAGGGAATGTCCAGTCAAGCCCATGGTCCAGGCAGCTACTGCAGAGGACTGAAAGGTCACACTGGTAGTTATTTGCAGCCTGAAGTGGCACAGAGTCCAGATGTGGATGTTCAGCTTGGACTCAGTGCACCAATGCCAACCCTCATGCTTTTCCTGTGAAGGGTGGGAAGAAGACTGTGTGACATTAGACACCTCAGACCACCCTGAAACAGGAACGCTAAGGCATCAGAGGTCTTGAGTGACCCTGAAACTGTATACTAAGAATACAAACACATGCTTGCTTTTTGGGAGCAAGAGTCCAGATTCTCCAAAAGCACAGTTACTCTGATGACTGTGGTCACAGACTTGACTATGTTGTCCATGGCAGCACTTCATAAGCTGGGGGTAGGAAGACCTGACAGAGACATGTGTAAACTCAGGAATGAGAACACTTCCCAAGGGAGGAGTCCCCAAACCCACAGACAATACCAACAAGATGACTTTTTAAAAAAGATTTATATATTATGTATACAGTATTCTGTCTACATGTGTGTCTGTAGGCCAAATCTCATTACAGATGGTCATGAGCCACCATGTGGTTGCTGGGAATTGAACTCAGGCC
This sequence comes from Grammomys surdaster, assembly GCF_004785775.1. Classification (NCBI taxonomy): domain Eukaryota; kingdom Metazoa; phylum Chordata; class Mammalia; order Rodentia; family Muridae; genus Grammomys; species Grammomys surdaster. Next base: position 2,661,010 of record NW_021604598.1, on the reverse strand, counting down.
CTCTGGAAGAACAGAGGTTTTAACCTTTAACCTCTTAACTTTTGAGCCATTCCTCCAGCCCAGAGGTGACTCCTGAGGAAACAATTTAGAGATTTTCAATTTCAGTCCCATGATGGGTTTGCTAAGCACCAGCTGAACTGGGAACACCCAAAGTCAGAACATGTGCTTCCTTGTTACAGGCCTGGGTGACACTGCCCAGTGCTCATGTATGTGCATGCATACCACCTCACATACATGATCGCACAAACACACATGCACACATATGGACACGCTCACACACACAAGTTAAATACCAGCAAAAGGAAAATTTAACAGATACAGATGTAAAGACAGTGGCTAGTGAAAATATTTTAAGCCTTTTTTGTTTGCTTGTTTCTAGACAGAGTTTCCCTTTCTCTGTGTAGCCCTGGCTGTCCTAGAATTTTCTCTGTAGACCAGGTTGGCCTTTAACTCAAGAGATTCACCTGCCTCTGCCTCCTGAGTGCACCGTCTCTGGCTGCCTTTTTTGTTGTTTTGTTTGATACAGGGTCTCCCTACTTAGCCTTGGCTGTCCTGGAACTCACACACATCTACTTGGTCTGCTTCCGGAGGGCTGGGACTAAAGACGTAGCCCACCATGCCCAGCTCCTTAGCTGTTCTTAAGAACATCCTGAGGACTGAGGAGACAGATACCTTTGTCCCTCAACGTCCCGCTGTACTCATGGTGACCTGAGTTGGATACCTGGCACTTAGCAGAAGACAGTCTTGTTGGCTGAAGTGAGCAACCCCAGAACTATGTGGAGAAAAACAGATCTGTGGAGTTCATTAGCCATGTCTAAAAAGTTAATGAGCTCCGAGTTCAATAAAAGATACTATCTCCAAAACACAGGCAGAGACTAGTGGAGGGCACCAACCTCTGACCTACACATATATGCACACACATGCCACAGGCATCAGGGACAAGCAGCCCAGCTCTCCCTCCGAGAGCCAGGTCGCCGGGCCGTGGCCTTACCTCGATGTGCTGGAACATGTAGGGGTGGTTGCAGATCTTGCGCAGCTGCATGATAGTGTTCATCAGGGTCTTGGTGCCACCTTTGCCCTGCAGAGGCACATGAGATGGTCTACAATGGAGTTCTGCCTTTGGGGCAAGATGGAGGTGGGCAGGGGATTGGGCAGGGAGGTAGCAGAAGGGCCCAGAGCAAGCTGGTTATCTTTGTGGCAGTGTTGGGGGAGGGGGATGTCTCTGAGAAGTCCTAAGAGACTGACTGGCACAAGGGATGAACGGAAGCAAACATGGCAAACTGTGGAGGACACACACACTCACTGTACAGCTACAGAGAAGGGTGTGGTGATCTGTACTAGGAAGGGAGCAAGGGGCACAATGCTTCAGCGCACAGCTAAGAAAGGAGCTCAACAACAGAAATACACCTAAGGCTATGGCTGGGGTGCTCGGTACAGACTGCAGAAACTGGCACTTCCCTGGGGATAAGCCCAGGCCTGCTTAGAGGAGGTGGAGAATGAGACTCTTGAATGTTCCCAAGAGAGCCGAGGCCTCCCCCTCCCACTCTTTTCAACTTCTGGATATCCTCAGTAATAGCAAGAGGAAGGGTGCAGAGGCCATGATGGGTAAGGCAGCTCTTCAGCTGCACAGCAAGTAAAGCTCCCTAGTAATATTCCAACTCTGGATCAGTTAGCCCTGTGTTTCCTGCTGTCATGAGGACGGCAGTGTTTTAAACAAGGGGAACTCCAGAAAGCAGCCCAGTAAGCACCCTCAAACGATAACCAGCATTACAGTGTGGCTGTGTGAATGCCTGAGGGACCAGGGCCAGGTGAAGGCTCCTGGGCAGAGGGCTCAATCTCCAATTCCATGGTGATCTTGATCTACCCTCCCCTTTTAGACAATCATGAAGTGGGGAAACAGGGACCTGGAACAAACCTTCTTGTCCTTCTCGGAGCCATCAGTCAGCAGCACACCTTTGGCCTGCATGTGACGGTAGAGCACACGCTGCAGGGCTGACATGTCACATTTGATGACATACTCTACCTGTGGAGCAAAGAACACTCTCAGGCCATACAAGCTTAGACTGGGCTGTCTGTGCCATCAAGTGGAGTCTTGTGACCAGCACTCTGATTAGGACATGGGTAAGAGCCCTCAAAGTGGGGAGATCTGGGAAGAAGAGGATATTCAGTAGACCAACCTGAGCCTCTATCTGTGGACATGAGTTTGGGCAAGAACAAAGCAAACAGGAGTGACAGGGCTCGGTTCTGACCCAGGCCCTGGTTTTGCTGCACAGTGGTATCAGTCACCACTCCAATTCTGTGGAGCAGATCCAGGGAAGAATCACCTGACTTCTCTCACCCTGGGAACAGCTGTGCAAATGGCACCCATGGCTTCTGCCAACACCAACCTTCTCAGGGAGCTGGGCTTCAACTTCCTTCTTGAGCCGCCGCAGCAGGAAGGGCCGAAGTACCTTGTGTAGGCGGCGAATAATGAGGATGGTCTCCTCCTCATTCAGATCCACCTGGGGGCGGGAGCCAGACAGTACATTAGAACACTGCCTCCAAAAGAGGGAGGCAGGGCATGGGAAGGGCAGCTGTGTCAGACAGCAGTGGTCACTTGGTACCTGTGTGCCCTCTGGGAGAAGAGGAAGACCCTCATCCTCAGGAAATTGAAAATCTGCTGCCTTTTGTGTAATTTATGAAAAGCCTAATGACCAGGTACCATGCTAACCCTATGCCTGAACCCCACACCATGAACACGTATGACAATTGTCTGCTAGGTCTCCCTTAAGCAGTGTCAATTCAGTGTTTACAACCACAGCATCAGCTGACTAAAGTTAGGCAACTTGGGGAATTGTGAGATGGTCTCATCAATGCCAATGGCTGCTCTGACATCAAGAGATACACCTTCCTCTCTTGGCCTCAGAGGAATTATTTTCTAAGGAATACTGCTTATCCAGGGTACTGCTCTTCTGCTTCAAGGCTACATTGTTTAGCATTTAAATTTGTTGTTGTTGTTGTTGTTCACTTATTTGTGTGTGTTTGGGGGTAGATACACCCTGAGGAGGTCACAGTTGGTTCAGATTCCACTTTGTGGGTCCTGGGACTCAAACTCAAATCATCAGGATTGGTAGCAAGTGCTTTTAGTTGCTGAGCTATCTTGTTAGCCAGGGATCCACTTATTTGTGTTTGACAGATTGAGTGACTGATTGGTTTTTCCATGCAGAGTTTCTCTGTATGTGTCGCCCTGGCTGGCCTCAAACTCAGAGATCTGCCTGCCTCTGCCATCAAGCCCAGCTCCTAGAACTCCACTAAAGTGAAAACCAGGAAGGAGAGGCAACCAAGATGGTGGCATAGGCCTGAGCTTTTCTGCTGCGTTCTGATCACCCCTTTTAGAGCTTTGGCCTGGAGGAAGAGAAACACGAATATAGCTTTGGGCCCTGGCTCTGGGAATGGAGTCTCAGAGAAGAACCTCCTTTGTTACATGGATTGAAAAAAATCATCACAGAGGCTTTTTGCCTCAGCATGCCTCCAGGGAGGACGGGGAACTTGTGGATGACAGCAATGGATACCTTTCTAAGAACTGAGGAGGCATGGAGGGGAAGAAATACCAGCTGTCATCAGCCTCTGGATTCTGTCCAGATTCACAGACTAGTTGTTTAACCCCTTCCCAATGCATATGGCTTACTTCAAAACCCACCAACACCAGTACTGTGAAGTAGAAGCCTCAGATTCTTGACCAGAGACCTGCCCTCACACAATATGGACAACATGGCCTTTGGACTTAGTGCCACCACATAGCACCTGTACAAGATGGTAACTGTAGAGCTCTTTATAACTGTCAGAGCCTGGCCCCACAGATGTCGTAACTAAACTTCTCAGCTCTCTGATACTCTCAATGGCAAGACCTGATCCTTGTGAAGGATCCATAGTTGCCACTGGGACATCTGTTTTCTGCCCTGCTGAACTCGTGGGGGCCGCTTGCTCTGACCGCACAGACTCTGCTGCTATGTGGCCAGTGAGCACATGTGGTCAGTCCCAGGGCGGCTGAGCAGGGATTGCTCCTCAGAGGCCACTTTCCACCCCAAACAAACTTACCTTCTCTCCAGTCATGGCAAAGGGTGCATTGAACCACTGTTCGAAGGTGCTGCAGCTCTTGAAGATAGTGGGGAGCAGGAAGTTAAGCAGTGCCCAGAGCTCAGGTAGCTTGTTCTGCAGTGGTGTGCCTGTGAGAAGCAGGCGCCGAGGGGCCACGTAGTGTGTGTTAAGGACCTGCGTCAACTTGCAATGGTGATTCTTCATGCGATGGCCTTCATCCACGATCATGTACTTCCAGCGGATCTGCAAGGCCAAGAAGAGGTGGTGAGAGGAGGCAGCAGGGCTGTAAAGTGACCAGCATGTCTAGAAGGAACCACCAGACACAAACCCTCCAATGCGTGGAGTGGAGCGGAGCCAAAGCTACGCTGTCAGAGGTACAGGTAAAAAGTACTCTGGCTTTCCAAACAACAACAGGGAATAGTTCCCAGCACCCTGCCCCCAGGAAGGCACCTGCAACACTGGCCACAAGCAGCCATGCTTGTGGCGCAGGTGGCATACAAGCAATCTGAATGTGGCTTCCAGGAAGGGGCAGGACCAGGCCTTTCCTCCCCAGAGTTTGCTAGTGACCCCAAGGACAAGAATAGACAATGTTAGGCTTCAGGTAGGAGCCGCAGGAGAATTCCCAGTTAGGTCTCCCATGACCATAAGGACTTCCATCACTCAGAACAGGCCTGTCCATTTGAAGATACAAAAGCTCAGCATTTATGTCAATGTGAGTCACTGCCAGCAAGCAAAGTTGTTTTCAGGGCCCCATGGGTGGCTCGGGGTGCATGTGGTTTTTCAACTGCACTAGAAGTGGTTACCTATGGATGGATGGTCTATATGTGAAGACTATACTGGGCCAAGTCCTGGGATCTAGGTATACTCACCTGTCAGCCTAGGGACCTGCAGTGACAGCATACACTGCTAGGCATTGTGCAGGAAAATGTGACTATGGGAGAAGGCCCCCATCCCCAAGTGAGCTCTTTAACACGCTCTGTTGGAACACCAGCCCAGGGGACCCAGTCCTGCCCCTCAGCTTCCATCCCAGTCAACACTAGGACAACACACATGGGCAGAGCTATTAGGTAACTTCATGCTACTTACAGCTCTCAATAATATCAGGCAAGGCCATAGCCTCCATGGACAGGGGACCCATTCCAGCCCAGCACTCTCACTGCTCATCCTCAATTGCTTCCCCAAGAGTCCTCCAAAACCCACAGTCAATGTTCCCTGAGCCCAAGCCCAGGGAGAGGCCCACCAGGACCACATACAAGGCTTTGTCTCAACCTGAAAGGTCACTCATGATCAGGAGACACTGTGAAGAAGAGTCTCTCTGCACAAAGGTCCAGGAGATGGGTGAGGGGCACTTATTCAGGTCCTATGGGGGATCCTAACCTGAACTAGGGCCCAGTCTGGATGCTGAGGGAGCCAGGGCAAGTACATACCGGCTGTGTTCTGTTATACATGCAGACAAAGTGCTGAGGGATAACTTGCTAGGGGCTATGACATAGGTATGTTATCAGGCATCAAGATCCGTAGACAGCTGAGCCCTAGGCCTGCTGTGTTTTACATGAGGACACGCTACCTTGGCCAGGATATGTTTGTCTTTGATGATGTATTCATAGGTGGTCAGTAAGACATTGAACTTCCCACTACGAAGCTGGGGGACGAAAGCTCGTCTTGCTGCTGGAGAGCCCTGTAGAGACACGATGTAAACAGTATTGACTTATGAATAGTGTTCTTGAAGAATAAAGCTGGGCAGCCCGGGATGATGCTGGGCAAGGTTTCCAGTATGCTCTGACCAAGCCATGCAGAACAGCAGCCGCAGTAGAGTAGTGGACACAGAGGATCCTGGGGAACTGTGCTGCCGGTACCATCCTCAGCCACTTCCAGGGTCTGACCAACTTCCCTCTTCCTAGTCCCAAAGTTGAGCCTCTACCCTGGGAGACAGGCCTCCTTCACCTGGCAACAGCCAAAATAATCACTTTGGCCTTCTCCTCACTGCCTGGTCCCTACACATGTCTATTCCCCAGTCTCCTCCATGACTACTTTCTAGACACATCAAATTTTTGTACACAGCAACAACATCCTTACAGCACAGGCACAGGATAAAGAGCATGAGGCAGAAGTAAGCAGTGGTGTGCACTGGTGGACTGGTACCCTTTCCACCTCAGTTTCTGATGCCCACATCCAAGGCCTGCAAGCCCCTTCCTAATGCATTGAGCATTTATCTGAGTTGGGCCTGATGCTTGGCACAAGTCTGGCTAGGTACCCAGGACACCCAGCATCATGCCACACCAATGGTCTATGTTCATTCTGTCCTCATACAGAAATGGGTTTAAACCAGAATTCTAGTGAAGACAATCTTCTAGTCTTTTATGTATACTAAAATATAGACTGTTGAAACAATGTTCCACAAATGAAACATTTGATTTTGACTTTAAAAGTATGTCTCAAAATAAGAAACTACCCGTTCTACACTACCACGACTACCTGTGCATCAAATAAGCACCAGGCCTAGGAGCCTTGTGCCTCTAACACACACTGGTGTGCCTCTAACACACCTGCACCCTCCTAGGTCAAGACCTAATAAGTTGGAGGATACTTCTTTAGCCTGTGACATACCTTGTAGGAAACCTTCACCACAGAGGGGGCCCACTTGTCAAATTCATACGCCCAGTTTGACAGCGTCCTGAAGGGAAAGGAAGAGACAGTCAAGTTCTATGCTAGGCAATAATGAAGTCAACAGGCCTGGTCTTTAGAACTGCCATAGTAAACTCTGTGTCCAATGAGAGCTTTGTGCACAGGAGTGGGGAGGGATACGAGTGGAAGCAGTCAAAGAGGAAAGACACCCTGCTCCAGGAAGGAAAGATATGGTACTGGTACAGTTGGCCCAGGGCAGAGCCAGGAGTGGGTCTTAGACAGCCAGCCCTAGTGGGGATTCATAGCCACCTTGGTGAATGAATATGTAATATGCTACAGATGTACTGCAGCATATGTGGCTTGACTCCCAGTGCCACTGAGGGGTGTAACAAATGGGAATACAAGAGACATGGTGATCCTATGACCACCTTAGACTGAAAATGGAAGCTAAAGATGACCCAGAAAGAATAGAAGAGGGAGAGCAGAAGGTAAACAGAGACCAGGAGCACAGAGGAGGGGTCAGAACCAAGACCTCTCTCAGGACCAGTCTTGAGGACCAGTGAGTCTTCCCCCTTGGAGAATCCCAGGAGGCTGAGCAGGGGAGAGAAGTTGGCTATAGCTCAAGAGAGAGCCTCCTCCCCACTCTCTGTCTTCTTCTCAAAAACTCCACTCCTAGACTTTCTGGCTACTACTTAACAGAATCCCATCTAATGACGGTTCAAGCTGCTGACATCACACTGGCAAAAGGTTAACTTAGACCCTATACTCTGTCATCCTTCTAGCAATCCAGGTGAGATGATGGAGACGGTATAATCACTTTGTACCCATAGGCAAGTAACCTATGGATGGCTGTCACTAAGAGTAAAAGAGAACAACATTTAAAGGTGGTAGGGGGTGGGTGGAGAGATGGCTCGGCGGCTAAGAGCACTAACTGCTCTGTCAGAGGTCCTGAGTTCAATCCCCAGCAACCACATGGTAGCTCACAACCATCTGTAATGGGATCTGATGCCCTCTTCTGGTGTGTTTGAAGACAGAGACAGTGTACTCATATACATTAAACAAATAAATAATTTTTTTTTTAAAGGTGGTGGTGGCACATGCCTTTTTTTTTTTTTTTCTGGGATTAAAGATTTTTTTATGGGGCTGGAGAGATGGCTGAGTGTTTAAGAGCACTGACTGCTCTTCCAGAGGTCCTGAGTTCAATTCCCAGCAACCACATGGTGGCTCACAACCATCTGTAATGGGATCTGATGCCCTTTTCTGGTGTGTCTGAAGAGAGAGAGCTAGAGTATACTCACATACATAAAATAAATAAATAAATCTTTAAAAAAAAAAAAATTTATTTATTTATTTTATTTATGAGTACACTGTAGCTGTCTTCAGACACACCAGAAGAGGGCATCCAATCTCATTACGGATGGCTGTGAGCCACCATGTGGTTGCTGGGATTTGAACTCAGGACCTCTGGAAGAGCAGTCAGTGCTCTTAAACCGCTGAGCCATCTCTCCAGCCCCTGGCACATGCCTTTAATCCCAGCACTCAAGGGGCAGACACAGGCAGATCTGAGTTCAAGGCCAGCCTGGTCTATAGAGTGAGTTTCAGAACAGCCAGAGCCACATAGAAAAATCCTGTCTTTAAAAAAAAAAAAAAAATGAAAGAAAGGAAGAAAGAAAGAAAGAAGGAAAGAAAGAAAGAAAGAAACAAACAAACAAACAAAGAAGATAACAGAACACTTCAGGAGCTTGGATGCTTGAAAGTACTGGGAGTTCCTGGGCCTACCCTATGCCTAGCTCTGGGGCTGCCCCTTAGGGAGTACCACCCAGACACCCTGGCTAAGCTACTTGGTATTACTGCTATTGCAGAGCATGATGGAATCCCAAGAGAGGCAGGAGACTTGCAGCAAGCCAGTATGCCATGTTGAGCCTGAGGATCACAAGAATATAAGGCAGGCAAAGAACTCACATGGGAACAACAGTACACAGGCAGGATGGGACAGCTGAATACTGAACACAAAGACACTTCCTAGGGCACAGGGAGTGCTTCTAGTCAGGAGAGTAAGATGGACAGTATGAATACATGTCTGGACAGGAATCATAAGAAGAGGCTGTAGGTCGGTCTGGTGTCATACCCACTGAGGAGGCAGCAAGGAGCTCTCGAACCTTGGCAAGGGAATGCTGTGGTGGTTTGAATGAGCAAGGCCCCTATGGGGTCTTGAATATTTGGACTCAGTAGCTGGAACTGTTTGGGAAGGACTAGGAGGCGTGGTCTGTTATAAGAGGAGTCACTCTCACACTTCTAGAGGTGTGAGCTTTGAGATTTCAAAAGCCCACATTATTTCCAGTGTCTTTCTGTGCGCTGTGCTTGTGGATTAGTACGTGAGTTCTCAGGTGTTCCTGCCACCATGCTGTTGTTCTGCTACTCTAACCCTCTGAAATCGTAAGCCAAATTAAATGATTTCTTTTATAAGTTGTCTTGGTCATAGTGTTTTGTCACAATAACAATAATGTAACTAAGACAGGTTCTCTCACTACAAGCTGTGAACTTCAGACAAAGCAGCTAGCCTGGGAATCAGTTGCTTGTTGTGACTCGCAGAGACTGCTGCTAAGGACACCAGGAGACAGACAGCAAGACCAGACAGAGGAAGGCACCTGATCTCCTATACCTACAGGTCCATGCAGCTGTACGTAGTCTCATTTAGTTATTGGGAACTGAACTCTGGTCCCCTGAGCTGTCTCTCTATCTTCTTCTGTGTTTCTTGAAAAAGGGCCTCATTCTATATCCCAGACAAGCTTGGAACATCATGCTGCCCAGGTTGGCCTCAATCTTGTAAAAATCCTTCTGCCTCAGCCTCGTGAGTACACAGTATAGTTGCTAACACTGGGGTTCCTTAGGGAATGAGCTGATCCAGAATTGGGGCAGGAAATGGAAAGAGGTGCCAGGGAAAATCAGCTGGACACAAAGTAAGAAGTGCTCTAACCTCAGGTGGAACTTGCTACAGGGATAGGGATGGCAGCTAAGAGGCCAGATTAGAACAATGGGAAAACAAAAGAAACAAACCAACGTTAACGATAGGCTAAAGCATACAATATACACAAGCCTACTGATAATATATGGAATGTCAAAAGGGAAGGACTCCAGAGGCTGCTTGCAGCATCCACATCCACAGCCCTGAGCACTCAATACAACAATATAGTAGAAAAACCCACAAGCACTCAGCAGTGAATCTGCTGAGTAGCATGGTAAGGGTTGCTACGGGCACGGTGTGGACAACAAAGGAGAAAGAGGGTACTTCACTTCCACAACCACAGGGACCATCTAAACCTCACAGTACCCACAGTGAGGATGGAGCAGGAGCTTGGGAAATACACAGCAGCAGTGGCCTGGGGCACAGTGCAGTAGTAGAACACTTGCCTAGGATTCTAAAACCCTGGCTCCATACCCAACACGTCCAACAAAAAATAGTGAAGAGGCTTTCAGAAAGATAAGGCAGAATCTTGAACTCAAGGCCAGCCAGGGACAGATAGTGAGAATTTGTCTTAAAATATAAGTAACAATCAAAATGTGTCAAAGTCAAAATTATGGAAATATGGAAGAACCATGATAGGCCATAAAGAACCCTAACAACTACTGAGCCTGGACAGAATAACGAATACAAGAACTGATTCAGGGACAGAAATGTAACCTAGGTTATGCCATTGAGAGCCAGCACAAGGGAGGGCTGAGGCAGATGAACTTTTTTTTATTTTATTTTAAAAATCCAACAGATTTCCAGAACTGCTGAAAGCAAGAAGCCACTAGAACGAAGAAGTGGTAAGTGGGATACTCTGTGAGATGTCACACACATGCAAGCACCTGTGGGTACCTGTGCTGTGCATGCCCAGCTGAAATATGACACAAGAGGACATTGGGCCCTATGCAGGGCACAATGGCTACAAGGGAATACTACTAAGTCTTTGCTTAACAGAGCCACAAGTAGCCCTACCAATTCCCCCAGTAGGAATAAGGGAACTCATGGAATATGGGGGGGCTCCACACACCTGCTTCTAAAGCTAGAGGCAGACAGCAGTGGGTTACTGTGTCTCCCACATGCAGACATGACTGAAGCAATGTCTCACCCTATTCTGTACTTGAGAAACAACCAGGTGAAGACAGACAGAAGGTATCCATGATGCAAAGATTACATGAAGACAAATACAAGGTGGTCACAGAGAGGCTCTACACCAACCCTGTGCCACACACTAGAGACAATCCACTTCCATCCTGTAGGAGAAAGAAACCCATGCAGCAAGCAGGCTGTGAATGGAGTTGGGCTCATACATACGAGAGAGGCACGATGATGAGGAAGGGCCCATTGATGCGCTTGTGCTCCATGAGGTATGTGATGAGGGCGATGGTTTGGATAGTCTTTCCCAGACCCATCTCATCAGCCAGGATGCCATTCAGGTTGTTGTTATACAGGGACACCAGCCACTCCAAACCCTTGATCTGAAAGGGCAAAGATATAAGCCCCGAGTTCACACAACAAATATGCTACCTGTGGCTACCCTACCCCTACCCCTACCCCATTTTTCCTGGTGTGCTTACTCCCAGCCATATTTACTGTAAAATCACAGGGGACTGTGCTAAGAATGACTCTATATAATATTTTTGCTTTATTTGCTTACTTTTTAACGAAAGCCATCTAACTGCATTCACTATCACGATAATGTAAGAGCTATCAAAAGAATACGACTACATGTTTCATCATATGTTCCCAGCAGAAACACCTTTAAACCACTGCAGCCTTCTCCATGTCCCACTTCTCCATCTCTGTTAGCTGGAACACGCTGCAGCACAGACACTGACTCTCCTGTTTTCTTGCCTTTGCTATAGACTCTATCTCTTCCGCACTGTACTGTACTCATCCAAACCAGGAACCCAATCTTCACTGCACATTCAGTCACTCATAAAGCACTCTGAACTCCAGGTCTTTTACCAATGTCTGAAGATGAGGCTGGTACCATCACTATTACATGCTGGCCGCGACCAAAGCACAACATGGTGGAAGTCACAGAAACCACACAAATGAGATGTCACCTCAGAAATTGACCTATTTTTTTACAAAATATATTTTAATAGTTTGGACTTATTTCATTTTTCTATGGGAGAATTTTGTCTGCAGGTGCCACCGGTGTGTCTGGTGCCCGTGGAGGATGTAAGAAGTCATTAGATAGGATACCCTGAGACTATACTTACAGATTTGAGCCACCACAGTGGGGGCTGAGAATCAAACCCAGGCTTAAGGCAGGCTAAGTGCACGGATTAGGAGAAAAAGAAGAGCTCAGAAGACAGACGTGCTGGGCAAGGAGACCTGAATGGCCCTCAAGTATAGCATGGGTCACCTAAAACTTCTGTTTTTAATGTGTATGATGTATAGGCCATGTATGCACGTACATTTGTATGTGGGCGCTAGATGTTGTTTATCAATGTTCCCTGATTACTCACAATTTCCTCACTGTCTACTGAGGCAGGATCGCTCACTGAACCCAGAGCCCTGTAATCTATTAAGTCTAGCCAACCAGACTGCCTGGAGATGCTGCTGTCTCCACCCTGAGTGCTGGGATGACAGGAAGTCACACTACCTGCCTCGCTTTCATGTCAGTTCTAGAGATCTGAATTCTGATTTATTTTTATCTATCTATCTATCTATCTATCTATCTATCTATCTATCTATCTAT
>NW_021604598.1:2639282-2648581 GCF_004785775.1 Grammomys surdaster | reverse complement strand
TATCTATCTATCTATCTATCTATCTATCTATCTATCTATCTATCTATCTATCTATCTGAGACTCTGTATAGCTGCCTCTGTATAGCCCTAGTTGTCCTGAAACTCAATCTATAAACTAGGCTATACTGGAACTCAAGAGATCTCCCTGGCTCTGCCTCCTAAGTACACAGAAAAAGAAAATTTACCAGCCAAGCTGGGAGCAGAGCCATGGTCTTTTCACCCTCATAGAAAACCCTCCCACGGGAAGGGCCATTCCTTGAAGAAAGTCAGAGTTCCATGTAACTTCAGATCTGACTCATGTTACAGAGTATCTATATGAAGACCATGCCTGGACAGAGAGGCTCTGTGAGGGTGCCTAAGTCCTTTGTGCATACAATGCTACCGTGCTGGCACCTGGCAGCTTACTCAAGTTTTAATGCCTTCTGGCAGCCAGCATACTTTACCACAGCTGCTTTACATGAGGAAACTAGCTGGATGTAGTGTTATCAACCTTTTATCAAGCAGAGTCAGATTAGTCTCTGCTGAGTTTGAGGCCAGTTTGGTTTAGATAGCCTAGTTCAAAGCTATCCTGGAATACACAGTGAGACCCTGTCTCAGAGGAGACAAAACTAAAACCAAAACCAGATGGGAAAATTGTGGCTCTTCAGGAAAAGTAAATGTTACCTAAGTCCAACCACCAGCCACCCGGCCTCCCAGCTGCCTCTTGTCTTACCTGGTACTGTTTCAGGACACCGTTGACCATGAGGGCTGACTGCTTATCTACTCTCTCTGTGACTGCATGGGCCACAGCATAGTAGGACTGCAGGCCACGAGCAAGGGCCTGGGACACACCGTACTCATCATCCACATCTTGCTTGGCGTTCCTGGAGGGAGCACATGCTGTATGAGGGACACAGGCTCCTGTCTGGGACAATGAATTGCCACTAGCTTGCAACAGCTGCCTCTGCCTGTGACTTAGAAACCGCAGAGGACAGAGGTGGGAACCACAGCACAGGTAGCAACTGTTTCTAGCCCAAGAAGGACAAGATGATCATCCCTGAGATGACATAGGTCCCAAGCCTAACAACAAGGGCAAGCGTGGGTCCCATCATGCCCCATGAAAGAATGCACTGGTGTTAAATGAACAGCTGCTCACCTAGCACACTGAGCTGCAGACACCAGCACTGTCTGTAACTGGACACTTCTGAGACACAATCTAAGTTTACTCTGCTGCTGTTTTTTAAGATTATCCTAAACTTGAGACAGGGTCTCAATATGTGGGTAGCTCTGGTTAGCTTTGAATCTACCATTCTCCTGCCTAAGCCATGCATTTCAGGACCTGGCTCAAGAATTTTTTCTTCATTTTAACTTTCTGAGGTTTTAAAACACCATTTATTTGTGTGTATGTAGGAGTGTACACACGTCACCACAGATATGTGGGAGTCAAAGTTGGTTCTTCGCTTACACCATGAGGGCTTTGGAGACCAAATTCAGGTTATCAGTCTTGGCATCAACCACCACTACCAGCAGAACCAGCTCACTGGCTCTTTACTTCCTACTTTTTGTTTTTTTTTAAAAAGCCAGAGTCTCACTTTTCCAGCCCTGAATGGTCTAAAACTAGCTACAAAGACCATACTGGCCTTGAATCCCGCCTCTACCTCCTAGAGCGCTAGAATCACAGGAATTTACTTCACTCCTGGTTCAATAATTGTTTTTCTTTCTTTTCTTTTCAAGATTTGATTTTTAATTAATTATGTGTCTATGTGGCAGAGGGGTACTGTGAGTAAAGGTGCCCTCAAAGGCCAAAAGGTAGTATTGGATCCCCTGGAGTTAAAGTTATAGACAATTGTGAACCAGTCAGCACTGGTACTGGGAACAAAAACCAGGTCCTCTGCAAGAGTGGTATGAGCCATCTTTCTAGACTGGCGGGCCCACCCGCCCTCCCTCCCTCCCTCCTTCCCTCCTTCCCTCCCTCCCTCCCTCCCTCCCTCCCTCCCTCCCTCTTTTTCTTTCTTTCCCAGACAGGGTTTCTGTGTACCCCTGGCTGTCCTGAAACTTGCTCTGTAGACCAAGCTGGCCTAAAACTCAGAAATCTGCCTGCCTCTAACTCTCAAGTACTGGGATTAAAGTCGTGCACAATTACTGCCCAGTAAAGCCTCTCTTTTCTAACAATTATAAGCTTACCGGTATACAGGGGATAAATGACTGTGTCACTGAATATATGAGATTTAGGGAATTGAACTCAGGCTGTTAAGGATTGGCAATGCCCTTACCAGAGAAGCCATCTCAATGGCTGTTTATTTCCCATTTAAAAAGTCATTTAAACTGTGTGACACAGTTACATTCACACATAACTCCAGCATTCAGGAAGTAAAGGATTCAAACCAGCCTAGGCTGGAGGATGAGATTCAATCTTAAAATTAAAAAAATATAAAATAAAATAAGGTTAGGCATGGGGTGTGAGTCTTTGATTCAGCACCCAAACTTTCTTTTTCCTTTTTTTAAAAGACTCACCTATTTTATATGTACAAATATTTGCCAGTATGTATATATGTAGTATGTATGTATGCATGTGCATTATGTGTGTGTCTGGTACCCATGGAAGTCATAGGATTTCCTGGAGCTAGAGTTACAGATGGTTGACGTCATCAAGTGGGTGCTGGTAACTGAATCCAGGGCCTCCAGGGCCTCTGCAAAGGTAGCAAGTGATCTTAACCTTATTAAACCATCTCTCCAGACCACAAGGTTCAATCTTTCTTTCTTCCTTCCTTCCTTCCTTCCTTCCTTCCTTCCTTCCTTCCTTCCTTCCTTCTTTTCTTTTTTTTAGAGAGGGTTTCTCTGTGTAGCTCTGGATGTCCTAGAACTCACTCTGTAGACCAAGCTGACATTGGATTGCTGGGATTAAATAAAGGCATGGGACACCACCAGGTTGGACATTCTTATCTGAAATTCTTCTGTGTTTGAGATTTTGGAGTTTTTTAGTTGGTGGAATATCTATTAGAGATCTTTTTTGTTTTGTTTTTTTGTTTTTTCTAGACATGGTTTCTCTGTGTAGCCTTGGCTGTCCTGGAACTCACTCTGTAGACCAGGCTGGTCTCGAACTCAGAAATCCACCTGTCTCTGCCTCCCAAGTGCTGGGATTAAAGGCGTGCGCCACCACCGCCTGGCTCTATTAGAGATCTTAATTTCACAATTCCCAATGAGAAAATAAAAACTGTTGTGA
The DNA here is from genome assembly GCF_004785775.1 of Grammomys surdaster. NCBI lineage: Eukaryota > Metazoa > Chordata > Mammalia > Rodentia > Muridae > Grammomys > Grammomys surdaster. Next base: position 2,645,379 of record NW_021604598.1, on the reverse strand, counting down.
AAATTGAAACTTTGGAATTTGGAACATTTCAGATTTTGGATTTTCAGATTTGAGTAACTCAAGTCTTTTATCTTGTTTCTCTACAATGGTCTCCCATCAACTTCTTACCACAAAGATTAAATCAACACATTAATTTTTAGTTGTGGTTTCAAGAGCAAAATGTAAGAGAGAACCTGATGCCCAGCACCCAGGGTGAGCAGAGAAAAGAGAACAGAGCATGCAGCTGTAGCACTGCTCTGTAAGACGGGAGCAGCTCTCTCCACCTGCAGACAGGAGGCCGTCCCCTGACAGATGCTTGCTGAGACGCCACGCACACCGCAATGCCTGGATGTATGTGTGCAAACAAAAGAAAAAGGAAGAGAGTGCAGCTACCCTGTCTGGAAGTGGACACAGGACCAGATACAGGCTTCGTGGAGGAAACAGGGAGGCTAGACAGACAGATGGACGGGCCTGTGTTGTTGCTCAGCTGTACTTCAAAAGCTTATGATAAGCAAGGGATCATTCTCTGTCAATCACTACAGAGACTAATGAAGTCTGCAGGAAACAAATGTGGCCCTTGAGTGGCTCTGTCAGGACTGGGAATGCCACCTAGGGAGAGGACAATCTCAATCTGAGGCCATTCGGGGCTATACAGTAAGATAGACACAAAGCACAATGAAAAGAGAAAGGCTGGCACTCTGGCCACTTGTTCTGGTGCCACTTTAAAGAGACCTTGAAGATGAGGACACATGGGGACCTCTTACTCAATAATGTGCCGAGCGTCCACCTCAGAGACATCATCGCTGTCTGGGTCTGGAATCTTCTTCTTTTCTTCCACAGGCAGTGTAGGGGGCTGTGCAGGCTGAGGCTGCTCCTCTTCCTCCTCCTACCAAGAGAGGTGCCACATCATCTTGGTTCCCTAGTGTTGTTTCCTAGCAATCCCAGGAGAAGAGATGCTCCCTCCCAGTGTAGTGGTGCCTGCCTCTTACTGCTCTTCCCATTGAATTGCTGAGTAAATGCCTCGAGTTTCCCTAGCAGACTGCATGTTCTTTGCAAGGGTATCTTGGGCATCTCTGTAGCTGCTGATCTCCAAAGTAGCCGCCACACACCTCTACACTCTATCAACTTAAACAGCTTTCCAGCTTCACAGCTGACTTCCCTAAAAATGCCTGTGCTTTACCTTCCAGTTTTTGCTTACCTAGAGACAATGGGCATCTTAGCTTACACAGCCTTTCCAGTAAGATGACTGAAGGTTATTTTCTTAAAGGGCCTGCCTGCATTTATTGAGCAGGTGACATTGGATTCTGAAGATCATGTTCAACAAATACACAGTAATGCATTCCCAGTACTGAGCACTCTTGTTCTCCTATATGAACCTTGCAGGTTCACCATAGGTTCTTCTCAACTATCATACAGGTGGTAGAGAGATTTTAAAATCCTGAATGTAACTGCCACATGGCTCTAACCCCGGCTTATCAGGAATCTGAGGAATACAGATTGTAATTTGAGTAATTTGGGCAATGTAGTTAGATCTTGTCTCGAATAAAAATTAACAACCAGGGATATAGCTTAGTGAGAAAGCTATATCCTAGCATATGGCAAGGTTCAACCTCAATGGTACAAAATGTGTTTTTTAATAACTGTTAAACAGTTCTAATCAAACTCTGACAAAGTTTTCCCTGCACCATGAAACACAATTCCAGATCATTGGGAACAAGGAGGTCAGACTCATCAACAAATGCAGAAAACCAGAAGCTATCTAATGAAGTACAGCACAGCCGGAAGTAGACGGGGTGAGTGAAACCACGCTAAAGCAGCTCAGGAGATACCAACTGAAAAGACTGGAAAAAGTGACTATTCAAGCTCCAAGAGTTAGGCAGGGCACAGCACATTCTTCTTAGAAATGCTGCTAACTTCTGGGAAAAAAGGCAGGAGATTGCATCTTATTGCACTCCAGTCTAAGCCACCCACAGTATGAAGTCTGTTGTGGATGGGAGCCAGGGAGGCAGACAAGGGTAACAGAGTCTGTAACCAGTCTGGTAGAAATAAAGATACTCTCAAAACAAGACAAGACAAAACACTGTGTCTAATCTATTTGACTACTGAAACAATAGATTCAAAAGAAATGTGAATTTTCCCAGAAATCTCATGCTAGAAGGAAACAACACCAGCACAAGAGCACCGTGTCTCTCAGAAAGAGATCTGAAACAATTCTAATAATTGTCAGACCACTGGACAGGATGACGCTGAAACCCAGCCAATGATGGGTCAGTGGTGGGTGGAGCCACACCTTGATAGGCACTGATCGATTTGCACAACTTTGGTCCTTTAAACTCTGATCTCACATCAGGATCCTGAAGACAGATTTGAGGAGGTTCCTGGTTCTCTTATCCCTCTTCTGAATGTGGTCACATTGAATAAACCCTTTCTGATTTTCAGTTTTAACATGGTTCTTTTAATTGGATGGGTGGCCAGATCTAACTTGAGGCACAGGTTACAACATTTCTAACATTTGGCAGCAGTGGTGGCTCTGCCTACCTTAGGGCAAATATGGTGGCAATCTCAGGCAGGGTGCTGGTACACGCTACACTATTAGCGAAGATGTGCATGTGACTGGTAAAGTTGTACACACACACAGAGACTAAAAGGGCCCTGGGAATACACTATCTTAACATGAAAACAGCCTTTATCTGGAATGCACTCCCTGTACACAGAGCCACGAAAGGTCACAAACTGCTCACTGGTTCCATTGTTTGCATATAATTTCTGCCACATTATTACAGGATACATCACTCCTAAGTGGCAGAGACATAGGGTCTTTTCATAGGGAACCAGGAATTGAACTAGGAAAATAAAGTGAGCAAAGTCAAAAATGGCAGTACCCATCATGAAGAAAACAAGAGTTCCTAGAATACACTCAGGGATCCTACCTGACACTGCTGGTTAGCTTGGGACAACCTGACAACAACTTTCATGTTGGGAAAATATATAAACTGGGGTGATATCACACTGGCCTGTGGCCATGTCTTTGGGGTGGTTTTCTTGATTACTGATTGATGTGGGAGGGCTCAGCCACTGTGGGTCATGCCACCCTGAGGACAGGTGGCATGAGTTGGCTCTGAATGTGAGCCTGGAGGCAAGCCAGTCAACAGGGATTTTCTGTGGTCCCACCTCCATCCTCTTGAGCTCTCACTCAAATTCCCTCTGTGACGGGGAGTGGCCTGTGAGTTGTAAGATCAAATAAACCCTTTCTTTCTCAACTTGCTTTAGGTCATGGTGTTTGCTACAGCAACAAAGAATCCTAAAACAGCTATAGTCCTGGACCAGCAAGGGTTATAACCCTTCGAAAGAGCTAACTGGGAGATCTGAGTTTGAGGTCAATCTGGTCTAAATACTCAGTTCTAAGCCATCCAGGGCCATAGTGAGACCTTATCTCAAAAACAAAAACAAATAAAACAAAAACAAAAACAAAAAATAGGCCGGGCGGTGGTGGTACACACCTTTAATCCCAGCACTTGGGAGGCAGAGGCAAGCGGATTTCTGAGTTCGAGGCCAGCCTGGTCTACAGAGTGAGTTCCAGGACAGCCAGGGCTACACAGAGAAACCCTGTCTCAGAAAAAAATAAATAAACAAACAAAGATATAAATAACTAAGGCATTTGGCTGTCCCTGCCTCTTCACAGATATCGCAAGTGTTCCAAGCAGGCTATTTATAGTGTGCGTACAGAGCTATCGAGGGGCTGGGCTTCTGTTCAAGTCAATGAACACAGAACCACAAAGCACAACTACATTATCTACCCACTTCCTACGCTGACAAAATGAAAAGAATCCACAGACAAGGGGGATACACGTCAAGAAGGATAAATATCAAGACAGCTTTGTGTGGAGCCTACTAAAAAACCAAAGACAGACAGATAATCTACAAGGCAAAAGAGACAAACAAAACTATCAGGTAACAAAGAAGGTGGTAATAGGTAGCTGAAATCTCATCTGAAACAACTGGCCAACAGAGAAGCTGCGCTGCAGAAGTCCTGAGTAGTTAAGAGCACACACTCCTGCCCTTGCAGCAGAACCAAGTTTGGTTCCCAGCGCCCATGCCAAACAGCTCACAATGGCTGTAACTTCAGCTCCAGGGGATGAGCCATCCTCTTGGCTTCTGCAGACACCTGCACTCATGCCTGAACATAGAGACAAACAGACTGAGGAGCTCCTGTTGCTTGTAGACAGACTTTATGAAATGTTTCTAAGAGGGCTGGGGTGTGGTTCAGCAGTAGCACACCTGCCTATCTGCATAAACACCTGGGGCCAATTCCCAGCAAAAGTGTGAAAAAGAACCAACCAAACAACTACTACACAACACACAAAACCAAAAGGACATACTAGCAGATAATTTAAATCCAAGGAGGGAAACATCACCTGAAGAGACTACATCGATGGCTCGAAGGTTAAGAGTGCCTGCTGCACCCTCATGAGAGCTTGACATGCAAAAACCTGCAACTCTAGGAATCTGATACCCTCTTGAGGACTCTTCATGCTCACACATGCATGCATTCATATAGACACACAATAAAATAAGTTTTTGGAGAACTGCAAAAGAGCATCAGAAATGATATATATACACATAGTGTAAACTACTATAAAAATACTTCCTCTTACTATTTCTATACTAACATCCTCTGAGGGTTGAGAGCGCATAATGCATTAATTTCAAGAATCTCAGCACTCAGGAAGTTGAGGCAGGAGAATCACAAGTTCATTATCATTGGGAGTGTCATATTCCCTGTGGCTGAATCATTCCTATCTCAAAAATCCAACTGAGCTGGTAGTGGTGGCATACACCGTTAATGCCAGCACTTAGGAAGCAGAGGCAGGCAGATCGATCTCAAGACATGATCTTCAGAGTGAGGACAGCTAGGGCTGCAGAGAGGAACCCTGTCTTGAAAAACAAACAAGCAAACAAAAGCAACTTAAAAATATGTACTGGAGCCGGGCGGTGGTGGCGCACGCCTTTAATCCCAGCACTTGGGAGGCAGAGGCAGGCGGATTTCTGAGTTCGAGAGTTCGAGGCTAGCCTGGTCTACAGCGTGAGTTCCAGGACAGCCAGGGCTACACAGAGAAACCCTGTCTCGAAAAACCAAAAAAAAAAAAAAAAAAAAAAATGTACTGGAGCTCTTGCTCTTGCCTTCTCGCTCCCGCTCTGTCCTCTCCCCCCTGCCTCTTCTCTCCCGCCTTGTGCTCACTCCTCTCGCTGGCTTGCGCTCACTCAATATGTGCGCTCTCTCTCTCTCTCTCTCTCTCTCTCTCTCTCTCTCTCTCTCGCTCTCTCTCTTTCTCTCTCTCCCCTCCACCCTCTAAACTCCCCTCCCCGTGCCCGACATGAACTCTCCTCTATAATATATATATATATATATATATGTAATGGAGTAAGATGCTACTGTATCTGTGTGCTTACAAAGAATTTACTAGGCTGGGCGGTGGTGGCGCACGCCTTTAATCCCAGCACTTGGGAGGCAGAGGCAGGCGGATTTCTGAGTTCGAGGCCAGCCTGGTCTACAGAGTGAGTTCCAGGACAGCCAGAGAGAGCTACACTGAGAAACTTTGTCTTAAAAAAACCAAAAAAAAAAAAAAAAAAGAAAGAAAAATAAATTACTAAATAAATGTATAGCTCCAACAAAATTTACAGAGAAGGTAAGTCAGCAAACTTAAAAACAAAAACAAAAACCACCACACCAACCTAAACACAGCAAAAATCATTTTAACAGAAAAAGACTGAATACAGAAAAGGAAGAAAAGGGAAAAAAGGGAAGAAGGAAGAAAGAAAAAAGGAGGGAAGGAGGAGGGAAGGATCGTCATGAGGTCAAGGCAGCCTGGATTACAGAGCAAAACTGCCTCAAAAGCTCATCTCTGCATACATTCATGAACAGAGAAAAGAAGTAAAAATCAGAAAGAAAATAAAGTAATAACCAATAACTCAATGCAAATGCTACACTATCCTGTAATCCAACTATTACTTCTGGAGCCCAAATCCAGATCTGACTACTGAAAGACGTCCTTCCAACTCCACATGCACATAGCACACACGCCTACACTCACTCACACACATACACACTCCACATGCA
>NW_021604598.1:2634646-2639272 GCF_004785775.1 Grammomys surdaster | reverse complement strand
ACATGCACACAGCACACACGCCTACACTCACTCACACACATACACACATGATAACAGATTTTTCTTTTTGGTTTTTTGAGACAGGGTTTCTCTGTGTAATCCTGGCTGACCTAGAACTCACTCTGTAGAGCAGGCTGGCCTCGAACTCAGAAATCCACCTGCCTCTGCCTCCCAAGTGCTGGGATTAAAGGCGTGTGCCAACACTGCCCGGCTTTTTTTGGATGATAACAGATTTTAGAACAAGTTTTAAAGAGTATTTCAGATCAGATGACAACAAAATAAATTATTAGGATTCTGGGTTGGGATCCCCTTTGTGCATCATGTGTATGTGTGCAATACTTTTGCTTTCAATAAAACTTTCCTGAGTGCCAAAACCAGATAAGCATAAAGAGTGGCTACAGCCTGAGCTCAGTGGTGTAGAGTACTTCACTTGAATATGGGAGGCCCTATTTCAACCCCAGTATCAAAAGTAAAAATAAAAACACTGCAGAAGGCAAAGGCAGGTGGACTTCTGAGTTCAAGACCAGCCTGGGCTACAAAGCCAGTTCTAAGGCAGTGAGAGCTACATAATAAAGAGAACTTGTCTTAAAAATACCAAAACAAAACAAAGCCTCCCAGACAAATAAACAAACAACAAGCCAAACTCATTATTTAGCAAGTACAATGCTTAGGTTTTTGGGAGCTGGGGGGAGGGGGTAAGAAAGTAACATTTATAAAGCCAGGTGGCATGCAACTATAATTACCAATGCTTGGGGGTGGCTAAAGCAGGGAGATTTGGCCCAACAGTTCAAGGCAAGCCTGAGTGATAGGTAGCAAGAAAAAAATCTTAAGATCAAAGTTTATGAGATGTATCCCATCTCATAAATAATGAATAGAGCTAAACACACAGGTCTAGGGGCTGAGGAGAAGATGGCTCATCTGTTAAGAGCACATGTTGCTCTTCCAAAGGATTTGAGTACTAATCCTGGTATCTACGTCGGGAGCTCAGAACTGCCTGCCACTACAGCTTCAGGGGACCCAATAATCTTCTCTGGGCCCTGCTGACAGCAGCAAACACAAGACACACACACATGAATAAAATTAGTTAAGTTTAAAACCAAAATCATATAGACTTAAAACATTATTTATATCCAAAACCAAAAGCTTTACTTCAATACTTTAAGCCTAGATCAATCAATGAAGTGAAACAAATCACTAAAGTACCAAAATCAACAATACAGGAGTGATCACTCTGACCCTACAGAAGATAAAGGCAGTAAGAAACCATAAAACACATGCTGGGAGCTGGGGAGACAGTTACATGAGTGAACCGCTTGCACACAAGTGTGAGAACCTGAGTTCAATCCCCAGAATTAACACAATGCCAGGTGCAGTACTGTATGTCTGTAATCCCAGTGCTCTTATGGTGAGGTGGGAAGCAGAGAAAGAGGAATCCCTAGAAGCCTGCCTGAAAACACAGGAGTAAAAAGAGCCCCAGACTCAAGTCAGAGGTAAGGATTGACATCTCAGGCTGTCCGCTGACTTCTACACATGCACTGTTTCGTGTGTGTCTACACTGTATACACACACACACACACACACACACACAGAAAAGGTAAGAAACCAAGCATATTGGAGAAGATATTTGCAAATTATACACTGGGTTAGAGATGCAAGTCTAGAATAAGTGAGGGCAGAGAGCTCATTAGGATGGCAGCCCAGTTAAGACCAGGCAAGACTTGAACAGACTTCTACTGAGGAAGATGGCTGGATGGCCCACATGTGCACATGAAGATGCTTAACATCACTACTTACGAGAGTAATGCAAATGAAAACCAAATGAGATGCCATCACACACCCACTAAAATGACCATAAGCAAAAGGACAGACAATACCAAGTGCCGGTGAGGACATGAAGAAACTGGAACCTGTGAAATGGTACAGCCACTTTGGAGAACAGTTGGGCAGTCTTAGAAAGTAAACATAAACTTACCATGTGACCCAGCAATTCCACGCCTAGGCATCTACCCAAGAAAAATGAAAACATATGTCCACACAAACCATGTTTGCAAATGTTCACAACATAAGTATTCATAGTAAAAACAGAAATGCAAGTGTCAACCAATGGTAGACAAAATGTGGTATATTTATACAATGGAACACAATGCAGCCAATAAAAAAGAACAAGTTCTCACTACACACAACACATGAATGAACCTCAATAACATGCCACACATTGGTGTTTCGACTCCATTTGCAGCACGTCTACAAATGGCTAATCTGGAGATGGAAAGCAGAGTGGTGAGCTGGGTGTGGGGTACATGAATGTATCCTAGTATTCGTGAGACTCAAGTTAGAGGATACTAAGTTTGAAGCTAGCCTAGGCTACACAAGAAGACTCATCCAACAAGAAATAAAAAACAAAACAAAACAAAACAAAACAAAACAAAACAAACAACAACAAAAAAACCCATTTCTGTGGCTTCCTGGGCGTAAAGGGGAAGGACAGCAGACAGCACAGACAGCTTAAAGGTTGCTTTCTGACTGACTAAGACATTCTAATACTAGTGTGAGGAGCTGATCCACAGTTCCTATGTTAACTAAGAAATAATTACACGACTACAGTTTTACTGAGATCTAATTTACATAAATCACTACTAATTTATGTAATTAGATCTCAATGAAGCTGTTTAAATTAGAACAAAGTATTCTCTGCAGGGCATGGTAGTAAACAGGTATAACACTAGCATTCAGAAAGGCAGGAAGATGCATGTCTGAGCTTCAAGCTAGAATATGCAAAATAGCAAGACCCTATCTGAAACAAACAAACAAACAAACAGCTTATATATACATATGCAACTAGAACTGACTCTTCGGTAGACAGATGGCCCTCAAGACCCCAGTGGACATAAAAACCACAAGTCTTCTTTCTAACAGAGCAACTCAATGAGGGCTTGAGTAGACGGCATCCATCGGCCTAATGATGTGGAGAGAAGAAGGGGAACACAAAGCCCAGGGAGAAAGGGATGCAGGCAGGAACCATCAAGAGGCATGAGCAAGAGAACACTGGGTGGCGGCCGCATATATGGGGCACGACTCATGACTGTTAAATCACAGCACCGATGAAGAATGGGCAAAAGCAGCAGAGCGTTCAGAGGAGTGATGCTGAGCGCTTGAAATGTGGCCAGTACAACCGAGGAAATGACTGAAACTGGATTGTCCTGAATGGAAACAGTCCACAAGTCAGCAAAGCTCTGAAGCACCACTTCCAGGCAAGCCTAAGGCCTTGGCTGCCCCTGCCACGCCATGCCTGGCCAGCACACAGGGCACAAGGGCACAGCCCACAGGATGACAGCCACAAACAAGGTGGAAACCCCAACAACAATTAAGATAAAGGTGGCCTCTTACCTCCTCCTCCTCTTCGGAGCCACTTTCTTCACTATCTGACCTGGGAGCTACTTCATACCTAGGAAAAACAGCAGTATTTGGATGCAGCTCTGCCTGCAAGTAGCAGACTGACTTTCTCTAGAACCTGGTCTGGTCCCCAAATGCAAGTACGATTGCCCCAGCTGCCAAGTCCCATGAAGGAAGCATTTAACTCACCCTGGGTTCATCTCAAGCCAGGCTTCCAGCTGCCCAGCTTTGGGGGCATCTGTGCCAGTGAGGATCTTCCCACTCTCCACGTGGATCACTTTCACAGGGAGGTCACTCATCTGGCTGGTCTCATCCAGAGGCTGAAAGAAAGTGACTGTCATGAGCCAAGACTCGCCAATTTCCACTGGTCTGAGTTACAGCATCAGAGAACAAGCAGAGAAGAGGAGATGCAGCACATCCCTTTAGAAAGGCGAAAGGAACTAAGGCCTGGTACTCTCTACCCTAAAATTTGGATTAAAATGCTCGGGCTGAGTCTCAGTTATCTTATATTTAAAAAAAAATTTTTTTTGCTTGTATATATTTCTGTTCACTGCATATGTGCCTGGTGCCCCAAGAAGAACCCCAGAAGAGGGCATCAGATCCCCTAAAATTTGAGTTACAAACAGTCAGGAGCTGCCATGTGTACGCTGGGAATTAAACCCAAGTCCTCTGTAAGACTAGTCAATGCTCTCAACTGCTAAGCCATCTCTCTAGCCTCTTACCTCAATTTTCCACAGCCATACAACTATAACTAAAAAGTGTGTGAGGCTGGGGACAAGCACCAGGTAACGCTGGCACCAGGAACTTGGAAGAGTAAATGCTACAGTGCTGACTCAGCACAATCCCCTAAAACTCACTTTTCTTCTCTTTTTTTCTTTTAGTTTTTTGAGACAGGGTTTCTCTGTATAGCCCTGGCTGTCCGGAACTCACTCTGTAGACCAGGCTGGCCTCAAACTCAGAAATCCGCTTGCCTCTGCCTCTCAAGTGCTGGGATCAAAGGCGTGCGCCACCACTGCCCGGCTACCTGGTGGTTTGTAATACACTTGTACCATTGCTCACTTTGATAATTTTAGACAGTATTGACTCTAGTGTCTGTCAAAACCTGTTTTATACTTAACTGTCACCCTGTAGCAGTTTCGGATGCCTTTTGGCCCACCAAATATCCTAGGCACTTGGCTGATACAGTGAAACCTGTGCTGTCTGACACAGAAGCTTTTGCTTGGCCATATGGAC
>NW_021604598.1:2625611-2634246 GCF_004785775.1 Grammomys surdaster | reverse complement strand
CAAAAAAAAAAAAAAAAAAAAAAAGAAAAAAAAGAAAAGTGGCTCTTTGTTTCAGGCACAATGGCTGAAACAGGTTGACAGCCTCAGCTACACAGTAAGACTTTGTCTCAAATAATAAAAATAAAATGCTATAATCCCCACAGTGACTTTGTGTTGTAAATATGGCAACCCACATTCTTTTACAATAATTCAAGACAACATCTATGCTGGCTAGTGTTTTGTCAATATGACAGAAGCTACAGGCATCTGAGAAGAGAACTCAATGAGAAATGTGCTATGGCCAAGCCTGTGGGGCATTATCATCACTGATAACTGACGTAATCTTGACAGGCTTGTTTCACCCAAGCTCCTGCCTTAAGTTCCTGTCCTGAGTTCCCTCGGTTATATGTAACCTGATGTGAAACATTTCCCTCTGCAACTTGCTTTTGGTTGTGGTGTTTTATCAAAGCAACTGAAACCTTAAGACAATATCCTATATAAATCCCCCAGAATAGTCACAGCAGTATGTGTGAGACCAGTCTAAGATACAAGTCTGCCACTGCTGAGGCCTTCCTGAAATGCTTGGGAGGAAGCACTTGCCTCAGAGACTAGGACTAAAACAAGTCCCCTGGGGCCATATAGAAGGAAGACTGATGATGCCTGGGGGTTAGCTGTGCTCAGCTGTACAGCATGTGCTTAAGAGTATGCAAAGCTCCAGCTTCCATTCCTGGCAGAAACCTAAGAGGTAGGGAAAGTAGACACAGACTGTTCATGCTTTCTCCTTTTCCCTGCTATGAAACCACAGACAGCATGTGGGATGGCTCCAAACTCAGGAGAGTCCTCTCCCAAGAACCTACCATGCGGACACCTTGATTTCGCTGTTTCTATCTCTAGAACTATACAGAATGCTGTTCATGTTTCCAGCCTGGACTATCTAACAAGAATCTTCTATTAAAGACAACAGCCAGACACAGTGATGTATGTATACCCTTAATCCCAGTACTTAGGAGGCAGAGGCAGGTGGATCTCTGTGAATTGAGGTCAGCCTGATTTCCGTAGAGTTCTGGAATAGCCCAGTCTACATAGAAAAATGCTACCTTAAGAAGGGAGGACAAAGGGGACTGGAGATGGTCCAACAGTTAAGACAACTGGCTATTCTTCCAGAGGACCTGGGTTCAATTCCCAGCACCCACATGGCAGCTCACAACTATCTACAACTCTAGTTCCAGGGACTCAACAATCTAACATAGACATACATGCACACAAAAACAACACACACTAAATAAATAGATTATAAATAAACAAATAGACAATCAAACAAGAAGCTGCTCAGGGGCCAGAGAAATGGCTCAGCAGTTAAGAGTACTTGTTATTCTTGTAGAGAACCCAGGTTCAGTTCTCAGCACCCACATGGCAGCTCACAACCTTCCATTATTATTCCAAGAACATGACATCTTCTCTAGACTCTGGAGAATCAGGCATCCACAAGGTACACAGATATACATACAGGCAAAACACTCAAAAATATTAAGAAAAAATAAAAGGTTTATCAGGCATAGTGCCCTAACACCCAGGAGGCAGAAGCAGGCAGAGCTCTGTACGACTGAGGCCATCTCAGTCTATCTACATAATGAGTTTCATCTAGACCAGACATGGTTACTCAGTGAGATCCTGTTTCAAAAGGACTAATTAATTGGTTAATTAAGATTGTTAGTTAAAAACGGAAGAGCAATACAATACTCCATCCACATGTGTACTGCCGTAATGCTGGAGTGGAAGACAAGAAGATCAGATATTTAAGGTCATCTTTGGCCAAACAGAGATTGCACAACAAAAGGCAGGCCACTAGTAATGTCAGCACTGGGAGGCAGACACAGGAGAATCTCAGGGACTTGCTGGATAAACTCCAGACAAATTGTGTTCTAGCTCAATAAAAAACATTGTCTCAAAGGAAGTGGATAGGGTTTCTCAGGATGACTCTCAAGTTGCCTTTTAGCCAACACATGTACATACACCTGCAAAGAGATACATATGAGTGAAACAGAGAAGCCAAACAAAAGAATCCAAAAATGAACATTATACAGAGGTCCTCAGTGAGGCATTTTCCTAATAGCTCCAAGAAACAAATGACCTGAAATTAGTCTAACATCACCAGTCCAAACATGCAAACACAGTGAAACAAAAGGTTCTAGTACACTGTCATAGAGAGTTTGCTCAAATACACAGGAATGAAAAGCATCCAAATGTGTTTGTGTTGGAGGCACCAAGGCTTAGAACAGCAGTTCTCAACCTGGGGTCCGATGACCCTTTCACAGCCCTGCCCAAGACCATTGGAAAACAGAGATATTTACATCACGATTAAACAGTTGCAAGATTACAATTAAAATGTAGCAACAAAAATAATTTTATGGTTGGCGGGCAACTACAACATAAAGAATGGTATTAAAGGGTCACAACATTCATTAGGAAGGTTGAGAACCCACTAGAGAAACCTAGAATGTTAATCACACAAGGGGTCCCTTCAAGGGAAGGAATGAAAACCTAATCAGCATAGAAGGCTGACATAAACACTCTTTCTAGCCTGGTGATCTTTGCACTATCTGTGTGAGCAGAGACTTTTCCAGCATTGGGCCCTCCCCAGACTCTTATGAATTTATTTTTCTTAGTCAATCTATAGAACCTATCTTTATGGATTTTACAAGTAGTCCTGATGCAGTCACATCTGATCTGTCCTCAGGGAGACTTATGTGTGCTTTGTTGTACATGTGGGACTGAGTTAAATTATCCCCAGAATAGCTTTCACCAATCTGTGTTGTGCTTAAATATGCCTAAAATAAAACACTGAGGTCAGACTCCTGAAGTCTGAACCTACACTGGCTACTCAGTCAAGCTGAGAGGCAAACTGCCTTCTCCCCTTCCCTCCACCGCCTCCCCAACCGAGCTCATCACTATGCTGGCTGTGAAGGTCACAGAGAGCCCTGCATGTCTACATGTGCTTGCCTACAGAGTATTTTGAGTCTTTCCACCAAGCACATGCCTTTCAAATAAGTAGGGAGTAGCAACTTCTCAGGGGACAGAACAATAAGCATGTATATGATCTGACTTGAAAAGATGCCAGGCCAGGTAAGAACTAGCAGAGTGCTTGGGGCCTGCACAGAAAACAACAGAAGGCAACAACCTAGTTGTGAGGCTGGGTTTCCACCTGGGAAAGACTTCAAGATTCCTTTCAAACAATTTTTTATGCTTTTATAATTGTCTTTTGTAAAACAGGATACTGCTATATGGCCCTAGTTGTCCTTGAACTTAGTTTAGGGTAAACTTTCACTTTTGACTTCACATGCTAGACTCCCAGGCAGGTGCCAGCCACCACATCTGCCTTCTGCTGTTTCTTTTGTCACTGAGTGTTGGAATGCAGTGCCTAGTAGACAGGTGCCTACTACACAGAAGGTGATGGGTCTGACTCACAGCCAGCCAATACCATTTCCCCAACACACACACAACAGGTGCACTGAATGAGACTGTCACTCTTGAGGAACTGAAAAAAGTGTGTACAGTGGCTCCTCTCAAAGTAGACAACACAGCCTGCAGACTTTCTGGGACACCATACTAAGCACATGAGTCAACTGACTGAATGACAGAAATCAAAAGGAGGGCACAAGGGGAGAGGTCAAGACAAGAAACTTTGAAACACACTCCCAAACAAAGATGGAAACAAAGGCTGAGATCTAGTTGAGACTTCCAACAAGAGCACTGGACAGGTACTCAGAATGGATGGCCCATATGTTCTACAACTAAACAAATATACAAATCCATGATGGCTGATAGAAGTGAGACTACTGATTTTAGAAATAGGCAGAAGGGGAGTCAGGTCAGAAATAAGCGTATCATCTGGGTACAACAGCACATGCCTGCAGTCCAAGCTGCCTAGGAAATGTTCTATGCACATTTGAGTGCAGGCGTGCGCACAAATACACAAATATATAATTAAAAAACAAAAAACAAAAACAAAACAAAAAAACCCCAACTAAGTGGAAGCAGCCAGGCACAGTACCCACACCTGTGAGTCCAGTATGGGAGGTAGAAGCAAGACAATCAGAAGTTCAAGATCAGCCCTGGGCTGGCAAAAATGACAAATGTGAATACCACCCCAGGAGGAAAGACAAAACTTTTATCACTGCCCCCACTTAAAAAAAAAAAAATGTGATTTAAAATATTTTTAAAGAAACAAACGGAAAGAAACACGTATCATAGGGCCAGCTAGCATTTCTGTAAGATATGCTCCATTTCTCACCTCACCATCTGGTCCAATGGCAGGTGTCTGTCCTTCAGCATTTTCTGCCTTCTGCAAATAGAGAGACAAGGTCAGTTTGACCCTACAGGCCCAGGCCACTAAGTGTACAGCCAAGCCAATTCCAAGGGGTGCCTGTGCTTAGTCAAGCCCAGCGAACCTTCTTTTTCTTTTTCTTCTTCTTCTCCTTGGCAACCTGGGCAGCTTTGTGCTGCCGCACCAGCTCTGTGAGGTTGGCCACATACTCATCTGTCTGCTGCAGGAGGTAGGCCAGGCGCTTGTCCTTCTTCTGGTCAATGAGCTTTCGGTAGCCCTCCTCATCTTCAGCCTGTAAAACCAAGGCAGGGTGAAACACAGTCTTGTGGAGTGCACAGCTGAGGACTGTAGAAGCTCAGTCATGAGTGCTACTGTAACCACTGCCAACCCCATGCTGAATCTCAAGGGTACAGCCAGACAAGACAGGTCTTGTCATGAGCCATTCACATAGGGCATAATGGAGTTCTAGTAGGGCAGCAGTGGCACAGGCCTTTAATACTAGCACTCAAGAGGCAGATCTCCATGAGTTTGAGGGCAGTCTGGTCTACACAGTGAGTTCCAGGACAGCCAGAGCTACAGACAGAAACCCCATCTCAAAAAAACAAACACACACACCCCAAAGAGAATTCTAGACTCTCTCTCCAAAAAAATGTTATCACAAATCCCAACCTTTGTACCTGATCTGGGCCCTATCACCAAAAATCTCAACCTCCTTCTTTCTACCTGATCTGGGCCCATCTCTACAAATCTCAGCCTTGACTTCCTCATATCCCTTTACCAACAAATAAAAGCTAGAGCTGGGCATCGTGATATATGCCTATAATCCCAGCACTTGGTCAGCAGCAGCAGCAGCAGGTGAATCTTAAAGAGTCTGAGTACAGCCTGGTGCTTAAACAAAAAGCACCACACAGCAGATGAGCCCCCTGGGCACTCGTCCAGTAATCCAGTTCCCTGCTGACGGCCTGCAAGGCCCCACCTGATCCAGCTTTGCAGGCTCCTGGATCCAGTCTCCTGCTGTCCAGCACCATGAGGCTCTAGGGGCCCAGAGGGCACCTTGTGTACCTTGTGTTTGGTGTCCTGCTTCCTTGTCCTTCTCTCCTTCTTGGGCCCTTTCTTCTCCCCTACCAAGCTCTGCTCCACAGCTTCTACTCCAAGTCAGTCTGACAGCTGCCCAGCCCTAGGCCTGCCTCAATGTTTCTACCCATTTATACTACGTCTATTTTGTCTCTTCAAAGGCAAACAGGAGCCGTATGAAGATAAAGATTATTCTCCCTTCTGTGGCCCCAGTATACATGCTGGGGGCAAACCCAGAGCTGATAACAGTAGTTGTCCACTTAGCAACTGCACCATGATCAAATGTCAGTGGGACTCATCTGGATAGAGTCTTCAGTGCACCTTCTGTGACTCACAGAAGGCCCAGAGCAGAAGGGAGTCACAACTAGCCTGCACTTACAGCCATGCGGCTCTTCCTTCAGCTCCACTTCTAAGCCAAGCCACAGAGCATCTATATATAACAGCATTCGTCACACAGGGTTCAGGAGCAAGAAAACTGGTGTGTACCATAAGCCTCCGCATTCGCTCCTTCTCAATGCGCTCATTTTCTTTCTTCTGCTCCCGCTCAGTATTGGCATGGTAAGTGGCCACAGCCTTGGTGAGTTTCTGGAGTTTGCCTGTGACCGATCTGTGGTACTCCCTGAAGTCCTTGGCATGCTGCAGAATACTGTTGAGGTACTCCTGCAGAGAGACAACGTTGAGGGCTATGAGGCAAAACTGTACCCACAGCTTGTTTAAAGACAAAAGAGCACTGGGAACTGGCTCAGTGGCAACACACTTCTCCAGCACAGATGGAGCTCTGGTTCCATCGTCAGCACCTCAAGGAAAAAGGGTACTGTCCACAGAATAAGGCCACTGTATCAGCTCTGCTCATGATAAACTGCTGCTAACCCCTGTGCTATGACAAGGTCCCTAGGATCCAACAGTTGGGAGTACCAAGTGAACTTGTTGAGGAAGGATTAGAGACAAGGTCTCACTATATAACTCTGGCTGTCCTGGAACTCACTATGTGGACCAGACCAGCCTCAAACTCAAAGATCCACCCGTCTTTGTCTCCTAGGTGCTGGGATCAAAGGTGTACAGCCCTGCACCTGGCTCACGTGACCCTCTTGCCAGAGAAAACTTGACCCTATGAATCAAGTTCTTTTTTTTTTGTTTTTCGAGACAGGGTTTCTCTGTGTAGCCCTGGCTGTCCTGGAACTCACTCTGTAGACCAGGCTGGCCTCGAACTCAGAAATCCGCCTGCCTCTGCCTCCCAAGTGCTGGGATTAAAGGCGTGCGCAACCAACGCCTGGCCATGAATCAAGTTCTAAGCATGCTTTCTATTCCTACCCTTTGCTCAGCTGTGTCCCTTTGAGGAACTTATTCTGACACATCAGTGACTCCAGGACTGCCAGGGCAATTTTTAATTATGAAATGTAAAATACTAGCCCTAAAGCTGGGAGTAAGGTGGTACACACCTATGCTCTCAGCACTTGGAAAGTAGAGGCAGGAGGATCTGAATTCCAAGCCATCCTGAGCTAAGAGTGAGAACCTGACTCAAGAAAGCAAAGAAGTTATGGTATGTCCCAAATAGGGGTACGGTGACAAAATTTATAGACAACTGGGAAATACTGCACAGATGAATCATAGATCAATGTATCTGAATTTTACTAAAATGGTAGACAGTTAACTTTTACCCAGTGAATCATCCTAACAGTTCTGCTATTTAACATCTCAGTAATATATATACACACACACAAAGAAAATGGAATGATAACTACCAAAATGTTAACCATAATGAACACAGAGCATTAACTTTTTGTATTTTCTTACGTGTGAAGCTAGAAATTGAACCTATGACTATGTGGTGTGTGATGGGTAAGTATTCTATCAATGAACCACATCTTAGGCTCAGGCTGCCCTTAAATCTATACTATTTCTGCCTCAGTCTGTGAATAGCTACGCTATATTCTGGAATAGAGAGTCATTGTTTTTAAAATGTATAAACCATAAATGAGCGACCAAGCCCATCAAGGTGAGAGCTGTAATCTTAGCCTACAGGAAACTGAGGTACAAGGATTACTGAGTCTGATGGCCAGTCTGGGTTATACAGAGAGTACCACAACAGTCAGGGCTACTTAGCAAGACTCTATTTCAGAAAACAAACAAAGAAACAAAAACAAACAAACAAAAAAAAAACCAAGGTTGGAAGATGCCTGAGTGGTTAAGAGAATTTCTTGCTCCTGCAGAAAACATGGGTTCACTTCCCAGCATCTACATAGTAGCTAACCACCATCTTTAACTCCAATTCTAGAGAATATGATGTCTTCTCTTTTGATCTCCTTGGGTACCAGGCATGCATGCAATGTGCAAATAAAATAAATATGCATAAAGCTAAACAAATCTTAACAAAAATAAAACAAATGAATACATGAGCAGACTGATTCATTAACAAGCCTATCTGACAACAGACTTTCATTTCCTTGATGGACTTTGTAAAAGTCAGTCTCTTGTGGTTTCTCCTTGCTCAGAGCCAAAGCCCAAACCTTCCCTATGGCTCACTTTGCCAACTACCCCATCCTCGTTTCTAGATGAAACATGGGAGCATGTTGCAGCCCCAGGGCCACTGCCCTTCCTCAGCATGGCATCCTTGCTTGAGTCTCTCTGCTCTGCCTCCTCATGGAAACCTCACTGAGCCTCTTCTGTCTGAGGTGGATCCTTCTTTAAAGGCCCTGCTCCTCTCCTCCCACCTTTTGAACTTGCCCAGTATGATCACTGCTCATCTCTTACTGTTTGCTATATGTACTGGCACACTGCTGTGCCCAGGACACTCTGGCTCAGCCATGGAGAGACTCATTAGCAGAGCACACCCTACAAGGCGAACAAACCTGGTGCTTCTGGCGGCGCTTGCGCTCCTGTTCAATCTTCTGCTGCTTCTCCAGCTTCTCAGTGATGCGGGCCTCTCGCAGTGACTGCCGCTTGCTGCGCTTGTAGGCCTTGGCATTGAGGGCTGTCTCTAGGGCCGTGTCTCTTCGCATGCACACCACCACCTCCTGACGCAGCTTTAGGGTGGAAAGTAAGACACTGGCATTAGGCATGATGGGTTTGTGCTGTCTGAAGAGATGTTCACAAGTGATGACCACATGCTGGCTAGATGATCCTACAACAAACTGCCTGGAATGCAGAGAATGCTTGGGAGGCAGCAGGTGGGACAAGCAAAGAACAGAACATAAAAGATCAGGACTTTTCTACACACACACACACACACACACACACACACACACACACACACACACA
>NW_021604598.1:2604889-2625601 GCF_004785775.1 Grammomys surdaster | reverse complement strand
ACACACACACACACACACACACACACACACACACACACACACACACACACAGAGTTCCTGAGCAGATGTGTAAAAGCACAGTACCCTCAGTAAGAGACTCACCAGGACTCCAGCCTTTTAGCTGCCAACTGCAACCTCAGGAGCCCATACTCATGTATGCACAGGCTATACATGGCCAGGTCTTGCCACAGCATGGGCCATGACAGTGAACTAACTTTCCTGGAGTCCTGACTGCCCACACCATGCAGGTATCCCAGATAACTCAAAGCACTCCTGGAACTCAGAATCCTCATGGACACAAAAGCCTGAGCCCACAGACCCACCTGCCTCTGGAAGTTCAGCAACCTAAGGGCCTTGAGTTCGATGGTTGCTTTGGTTCGGAGGTCCCCAGCCAGGGACCCAGGGAGGTTTTCAAGTTCCTGAATTCTGTGTGCAATTCGAGCCTGCAGCCTGGGCAGAGATAGGGAAAGAAAGGTGGTGAGGACTATTTGTCTATAAGAAGTCACTTGGTACCTATCTTTAAAGCTAGAGTCTATAAAGAATCTGTCCCTCGAAGGAGGCAGATCCAGCCCAGCTGTAAGAGAGAGGATTCTTCAGAAAAGGACTCCAGTTACCACACAGAACAGAGGCAAGTAGCCTCAGAATGCTTTCAAAAACAGGACAGATGGGAAAACAGCAAGGCCAAGACTTGACAACTGTCTTTGTTAGCTTTTATTGTCAAGATGACACAACCCCTGGAAAGAGGGAACCTCAACTGCAAAACTGCCTTGATCAGATGTCCAGTGTGAAAGCATGAAAACTTTTTTTTTTTTTCTTTTTTTGAGACAGGATTTCTCTATGTAGCCCTCGCTGTCCTGGAACTTACTTAGAAGACCAGCTGGCCTCTAACTCATGAAGATCCATCTGCCTCTGCTTCCTGAGAGCTGGGTCAAAGACACACACCACCATGTCCTGTCCTAGCAGTATGATTCTTAGGAAGCAGGTCTCAACTCCATAAGAAAGCTGGCTGAGCATGAGCTGGAGAACAAGACAGTGTGCAGTGTTCCTCCATAGACTCTGCTTCAGGTCCTGACTGAGTTACTTCCCTGAGTAATGGACTGCTACCTGGAAATCTATGGTGAAATAAACCCTCTCCTCTCTAAGTTGCTTCGGTGTTTTATCACAGCAATAGAAAAGCACTCTAGAACAGTGACTTAGCTAGGTGCTAATCCCATATGGGGAATGGCGAGTTGGCCTGTGGCATTAGGCAGCTCAGCTTTAGCATGAGACACCTGGCTGTGGAAATCTGCAAAGCCATTAGGCATCAATGTTTTTTCTTCAGTTAACTCTCCCAGTAACCCTATGTAGAAAAAGTTCTGTACTTTATCTTCCTATAATTATTTATTAAGCACCTACTGTGTGCCAAGGCAATTTCTCATATGGCGCCTTAGCATATGAATAGGGGCCAGAAAAGTTGCCTGTTCTCTTGTGGCTCACAGTT
The DNA here is from genome assembly GCF_004785775.1 of Grammomys surdaster. Lineage (NCBI taxonomy): Eukaryota > Metazoa > Chordata > Mammalia > Rodentia > Muridae > Grammomys > Grammomys surdaster. The sequence continues at coordinate 2,624,121 of NW_021604598.1, read as the reverse complement.
CCATTAGAAAGGATAAAGCAGTAAGCACTGGCAGCAATGCCAGAGCACAAGCGCAAGGCAGAAAGGGAGTGGGACCAGGTACCACACAAGTGGCCACCATCTCACTTGATGGCCAGCCTATGCAAAGGGTCTAGAAGGGACTGAGCCTTAGAAGACGAGAGAGCATTCCCTTGTACCTGGCAGTCAACATCGGCAGTGCAGCACGTGGGTGCTCACCTGTACTCCCGCTCCTGTAGGATCTCCACAGGGTCCAGGCCCCGGGGCTTCTGGATGGGGGTGATGCGGCTCTGCTTCTGGTGCAGTGGCACCAATGGAGCAGGCTGGGCTGGCTGCCCTGGGGACTGTGTTTGTGGTGGCATTACAGGTGAGGCAGCAGGCGGGACAGCAGGAGGTGCAGGTGAAGGGCGGCCTGTTGGTTGCGGGGGAATCAGCTTCTGTGGGGTGCTTGTGGGGGCAGCAGCATTGGCCATGGGTCCTGGAGAAGCAAGTGGAGTATGCTGCTTGACCTCTGGGCCCCTGGGACTGCCCTTCCAGCCACCTCTCACCTAGGCCAGAACCGAGACACTTCTACCCTCCAGCTCAGTTCCCCCTCACCTCAGCTCTAAGTACCCAGTGTTGGGTTTTCTGGGCCTGGCTGCACAGCAACAGCAGGCCCGTCTCTCCTCTACAGAAGCCCCCCTCCCCTTCAGCAGCTTCATCTCTACCATCTCAATTACCCTCGGTCAATGGCAGTCTAAAAATAGTAAATGGAAAACTCCAGGAACAAACATTACTAAGTTTCAGTTGTGTGCTCTTCTCAACAGCTACACCAAATTCTGCATCTGCATCTCTAACTGCCTCCGCACAGCAGCATCACAAGCGCGGGTTCAGCACAGACCGTCCTGAGACCGCCTGCTTAGTCTATCTTGGCCGATGTGTTTTATCATTAGTTCTTGTTACTCTGTTTGATTAGCAGGCAGTGTATGAAGAAAACCAACGGGATGCATGGGTTTGCTGCTTTCTGCATGTCAGGTATCTACTGAGAGTCTTGAATAGCTTCTCTCTCAGATGGAGAGAAGGACTCTAGTTCATATCCAAACAAACCAGATTTCAATAAGAATGATTCACCTCAGACCCCAAGAAGACAGTCAAGATCCACTGTCCCAACCCAAATGAAGACACTGAAATATCCAACTAAACTTTCCAGAGTCACTTCTGAGAGGACAGGGCCAAGGCCACATGTAGTTAGCAAATTGACAGGATACTGAACTATTTTGCCCTCCATCTACCTCCACTGAGGGTGTTCTCTAGAGGAAAGGAAATCATGCTGGACACCCCCCGTCCTCCAAGCTCAGAAGCCCCTTATCCTGAGTAAGCTTGTCTGTGGTCATAGCTATAACAAGCCATGTCCTTGAACCTCCTTGGACTTCCCCTGCAGGAGACCACAGAACAAATCCCTACCCATAGGATAAGGAAGACAAGCACCCTGCAGACCCCGCTGAACCCCGAGGTCTCTGGGGTGGAAAGCTGTTGTCTAATAAATGGAGCCCTGCATAGCTCAGGTTCATGACAGGAGGTAGGGCATGTCACCAATAGAAAAGAAACTTACCTTCAGGCCACGGCTTGGGAGGCCCTCCAGGTGGCTGACCAGGCATCCCGGGGGGCACACCTGAGGGTCCTGGGGGAGGCATGTTGGGCCCTCCCATACCTACATTGAAGGAAAGCAAGCACCATAAATGAAACTGTGGTCAAATCTGCTAGCCTATGTTCATATCAGCTCAGGGAACATACCCACCCATCACAATAAGGCCAGAAAGATGGATAAACGACATTTATCTATACACAACCCCACCATCACAAGAGTCCTAGGTACCACTGTTGGGTGCCATGGTTGCCTGCCATTATTATCCACATTGAGCATTCTCCCCACTCCAGGGGCAGGGATGTAGGCCTTACCATGGGGTCTATTGTAATTTGGAGGGGCTGGTCCTGGACCTGGGCCAGGGCCAGGGCCAGGTCCGGGTCCGGGTCCTGTGGCAGACACTGAGGGTGGAGGTAGTGTTGGCATCTGCTGCTGCATTCCAGGCATCGGTCGCTTGCCTTGCACGGCCATCTGCAGGTGGTCGGGCAATGGCTGGCCCCTGGCCAACATCTTGTAGGCCATTATCTGAGCTCTGAGTTGATGAAGCTGGTTCTGGTTAAATGGGGTTGGGCCTCTGTTTTGCTGCCCCAAGGCCTGGGGGTCAGAACCATCTAGTGGGGCCCCTCCTGGCCCAGAGGACATCTGAGGACCTGAAGATGGGCCGCTGGCCGGGACAGGACTGGAGGCATGTTCAGAGCCGCCTAGGGGTGAGGGGTAACCTGCAGGGAAAGACTGGTTCAGTGGTCACTCAGCAGCATGCATCTGTAACGGCTAAATCACATCCACACAACCGGGCATCCCTGGAGAGGTAACTAGGCAACATCATTCTCCTGAGTCAAACAAAAAGCACCCAGAGGGAGGTGGCTGAGTAAGAGCCTCAGCCCAGCAGCTAATGTACTCACGAGCTTGGGTACATGTTTCAGTGGGGTACAGATAATCAATGCAAAAGGTGAAAACTGCAAACCAGGCCCCATCAAGCCTGCCCTTTGGCCAGGCCAGCTTTTCCATTGTCATTCCTGTGAATCCCAGGACCTTTCTTACTGGCCCCTGGTGACAGAGAGGACTCAACAAGTCATCTCTATCAATCATCCCCAGGTAGAAAAGTCAACTTGCATAACGCAGTGTCCTAAAGCACCACTAGAGTTACTAGCCCCCAGGCTTCACCATGCTAAGTCTTGACCTCAAACACCATGTGGCTCAATCACCTCTGTCCCACCTGTTCAGTATTTGAGACTGCTCCAAGGCAAGAGGGCTATATAGAGCACTAGCCACACCTCATCAGGGAGGCCTCCCCACAGCTCAGCTGTCCTAACTGCCCTTGAAATCCCCACTGAGGAAAGCAGATTCTAAGCTCCAGGCACATGAACATGAAGCAAAAAAATGACCCAGACTGTACCTTGAGAATGCTGGTCCATGGGACTAGGTGGAGGTCCCATACCTGTGTGGGCCCCTGACCTCATGCCCATCCCTTTCATCTGGTTGTATCGTGGGTCATCAGGCATGCCCTTCTCGTGCATGGACTCCATAGGCTGTGAGATGTACAAGGACACAGGTTAGCCAAGGACAAGAAGCAGCTGCACAAAGCTCAGGAAGAAGTAAAGCTAAGAAAGAAGATCATACAGAGGTCCACCCAAGGGTGCCAGAGGGCTAGCTCTGAGGCACACTCACCATACCTTCTGGGTGTCAGGACAGACACAGAATCAAGCTACTGGAAAAGGTGACTACTTAGGCAGTGGAGACCTGGAGCTGTCTTTCAAGCCAGTGAGAACCACAAAGAAAGATGTCCTGGTTCCTTGCACTTTGTGCCAAGGAGACTGGCTACAAACGAAGGCCTGAAGCCCTCACCCTTGGAGACTGTAAATCAAGTGGACATGCAAAAAGGTCTGCTGCATATAAAGACTGGACAACACTGAGATGCCCACTGTCCTCAAGGCCTCAGCAGCTGCCAGCTAAGAAAAGGCTACTACAGAACTGTCCCACCACTGAGTCATGGCACAATGTTAGCAGGATGCTGGCATGTGGAGGGAAGATGACACATGGCATTTTGGGAGTAGGTATGCCTCCCAGGGCAATGGCTAGGGTGGTTGTTGAGAGAGATTGCCAAAGACCCTTCTGTGAACTAGAACTGGTTATCAAGCATTCTGCTTTGCAAAATCTCACAGGCCAGTATGTGATGAACCAGAGTAACACCAAAGCCACATGCAGTATAGCTGTAACAAAGGAAGCTGAGACAGGGACATGGGGACAGCTTCCTGTGGGGCCACTGGTGTGTGCAGGCTCCTCAAGACTGTACACTGAGCAACAGTGTTGCCTACAGCATAGAAGGGGCTCAGTGAGGTGTTGTCAGCCAGGACTCCAATACTCAGATTTCTAGATAAATGGTAGGCGTCCACTGGGCACCTGTCAGAAGCAGTAGAATGTGTGAGCAATGCTAGAAGGAGTACAGGTAAAGGAGATGTAGCTTGCAGCACAAGGAGGACCCTGTAAACCAGATGATGGGCTCATACACGAGACCCAGAGCTTCCTCCATAGGGGGAAAAGAGCTCTACTAAGCTGACAAAACAGTTCAGGAACCAGAGATGGAGATGGCTCAGAAGCAGAGTACAATGAGAACGAGACAGGCATGTGAGGGTCTTCCTCATTTGTGGTTAGGGAACACAATCTATACTTGGAAACCTGAAGGATTAGGAAGCAAGCACAGGGACAACCCTGCAGGGAAGAGGAGCAACTGACAATGCCACTATGGTGAACCCTCCTGCTCCATCTTCTTACACCCCAGCCTCTATGGGCTCAGACAAATGCTGACATTACTCCCAGTCAGTCCTAAGAGGAAGAAGATCAAGGCCTCAGGACAGGAGAGCTGCTTGGCAGCCTTGCTGGGAAAAGCAATGCTGACACATTTACCAAAGGAAGATGGCAGTCTGGAGTGCAAGCTCAGGAGCAGACTGAGTACTCTCCACTGCTTCAAATATATATATAGGCCACCAGTGCAGCCAGAGGAGCGTTCTTAGAGGAATTTGGGAATTCCTTATAACAAAAGAAAGCACAAGGAGTATAGGAAACAGAGTAGAATGGCTGCTCAGCCTTCTTGCTTAGAACAACAACCTGATCCAGAGAAGCACACCTTAGGGTAAGAATCTGAACCAAGCCAAGTCATCTCCACAAAGACCTCTCTCCTCTAATGTACAGAGACTTCTGCAGCTTTGTATGACACCAAGGCAAGTCTCAGGAACAGAGTACAGGAATGAGATCACAGGATATCTACCTTGTGCATCTGATGCATGTTGTCCTGGGGGTACCCTCCAGGCCCCTGGGTGGGCATAGGATGTCCTGCTGAAGGAGGTCCTGGGCTTGGCCCCATCATACTGTGAGCAGAACCTGGTGAGGGGCCAGGGCTAGGGCCCAGCATTGCACCAGGTGAAGGGCCAGGGCCTGGGGAAGGGCCAGGCCGAGGAGTTCCACCCAGTGGTGGGTCTGGAGTAGACATCTTTACAGGAGCTACAAGCAGTGGTCTCCTATTGGAAAGAAATTATAGTTATCCTAGAATCTGAGACATGGGTTCAGTTATGTCAAGAACAGCAAAGAAGGGACCAAAGACCAGTCAGATTCATCCAGCCCACAGTGCCTCATCTTGAAGGCCTTAGACAAACCTTTATTTCAAACCTTTCTTTTATTCTTTTTGAAGAAAACAATGTTATCTCAGGAAAAGAAATCAGCTCAGAAACCAGGGGATAAAGGTGCAAGTCCATGACCCCAGTAATAGGGAGGAGGCAGAGGATCTCTTAACTTGAGTTCAACCTGGCCTACACAAGTTCCAGGCCAGCCAAAACTGCATAGTGAGACCCTGTCTCACTCCCCGCTGCCACCACCAATTACTTCTAGGTATTGCCCCAGCCTTATCTAAATATCACATGGTAGTTAAAGTAACAGACTAGTGAAATCGACTTTCTGGTTGTGTTAAATAACCACGCTAGGAAGCTACACTGATGTTGTCAGAGAGAGAATGTCCGACTCCTTACCTCCAAGATCAACTAGGTCCCTAGGGGACTGTGGGGCAACTCTCAAATTGTCCTTTAACTGTGGCATCATCTGTTCTCTTGCTCATGAAGGCATAGACAGACAGACAGACAGACACATACACACGCACGCGCGCACACACACACACACACACACACACATACACACACAATCAGTGAGCTCTAATCAGCATCCAGTCCACAAAGAAAACAGGTCAACACAGAGAGAAGATTCCCTCCATACTTCCAAGCAAAGCCACAGTCAAGGCCTTTAACTTGTCCTTATAGGGATGAACAACAGGTAAAAGGAAGGCTACAGGAACCAGACGTTCTCCTCAGGGCCCATGGTCCTTGAGAATCAGATCCTTAACTGATCTTGTCAGTTAAGAAAGAAAATGAGTCCAGGCATGGTGACACATACTTTTAATTCCAGCAGAGGAAGGCAGAGGCAGGTAGATCTCTGAGAGTTTGAAACCATCTAGTCTACACAGACTTAACTTCCACACCAGCCATTTTGCCATAGTGACCCTGTCTCAAACAACAAACAAAAGAACAAGAACAAAAAGAACAACAACAAAAACAATGAGGGCAAAAAGAAACAAAGAAAGAAAAGAGAAAAATACTACTCACAAGTGACCTTGATTCACTGAAGCACCTACCTACAGCCAAGAGAGACACAAAATGATCACTAAACTCCTTACCTCTCTCACTCTAGAATTAATCTGTGAGGAGTGTCACACAGTTCCAGCTCCTCCATAGCCATCAAAGTTCCTGAAAGCCTATCTTGAGTTCATCACCCTAGAGATCACCTTAGGGACCACAGAAAAACCAGGAGCCAATGGATGGTAAGGCTATTATGAGCCCATCAAAAGATTCTAACAGGGAGCAGAAGACATTTCTAAATAAACAAGAAGGTGAAAGTAAGGGACCAGAAGTTCAAGGTCAACCTTGGCTACATAGTGAACTCCAGGTTCATTCTGAACTACAGTATCTCAAAAACAAAAACAAGTCTGGTGTGGTGGTTCATACCCTTAATCCTAACACTCACTCAGAAGGCAAACAGGCAGAGTTCAAAGCCAGCTGGTCTACACAGAGTTTCAGAACAGCCAAGAGGACATAGAGACCCCATCTCAAAACAAGTAAACAAATCAAAGTAAAAAAGAAGGAAAGAGAAAGAGAAGGGAGAAAGCTCAGTCAATCCATCAACTGGATCAGAGTGAACTCCCAGAGAGTGAGGACATGGATGAGGCCTAAACTTTTCCAGGCCATCTTTCTGATCACAATACAAAGGGCTGAGGGGTAGGGAGTGTCTCTTAAGGCTTACTGACCTTCCTATTTAACCAGGAAAGAGAAAGACCAAGACTTGAACAACATGAAACTCTGCTCCATAAATTCAACAGAAGTGAACTCTTAGCAAATGACACAGCCTTTCTAGAAAAGGCCATGATAGGAAGATACATTAAAATTTGGGGCTGAGAGCAGCTTAATGGGTAAGATACCTGTCATATAAACACGGGAACCCAAGTTTTGATCCTCAGCACTCTTGGGTTTTTTTGTTTGTTTGTTTTTGTTTTTTGAGACAGGGTTTCTCTGTGTAGCCCTGACTGTCCTGGAGCTCACTCTGTAGACCAGGCTAGCCTCGAACTCTCGAACTCAGAGATCCGCCTGCCTCTGCCTCCCAAGTGCTGGGATTAAAGGTGTGCGCCACCACCGCCCGGCTCCTTAGCACTCTTGTAAAAGCTGAACACAACAGTGCCCATCTGTACCTAGCAATAGGTATATGATCCTACGGACCTTCTGGCTGGTCAGTCTAGCTGGATCACACGTTCCAGATTCAGTAAGAGATTCTGCGTCAAAGAATAAGGTGAAGAACAGCTAAGGAAAACACTGTCCTCACCTCTACATGCACACACAAACGTATACACTCATTCACACACACATCCAGACACACACCAAAAGAAGAAATAAATTTATTAACATTTAAAAGACAAATTCAGGGCTAGGCAAGGTATTACACACCTGAAATTCCATTATTCAGGACACTGGGCACAGAGAGCTAAAGCCTATCTCAAAAATGGGGGTTGGGGTGAGGGGACTGGCAAGATGATTCAGCTAGTAAGGCACTTGCTGCCAAGCCTAATCTGAGTTCCATGGACCCATGGAAACTCCAGGACCCATGTGGTAAAAGAAGAGGATTGAGTTTTGTAGACTGTCTTCTTCAAGACGTGTGCGACAACAACACACAAGCCCAGGGACTAACACATACTCAAATAAAGGCATGTATGTTGTGTGTGGAGGCCAGAGGATGACCTTGGGTCTCTCACATTTGAGACAGGGTGTACATATAAAACACACAGATACAAAAACACTCACAAGAATTCGAGGCCAGCCTGGTCTACAGAGTGAGTTCCAGGACAGCCAGGACTACACAGAGAAACCCTGTCTCAAAAAAAACAAAAAACAAACAAACAAACACTCACAAAAATAAGAATAGAATATAAAGGGCTGAAGAAATGGCTCAGTGGTTATGAATGTTTGCTGCTCAAGTGGGTATGGTAGCTCATGCCTTTAATCTCAGCACTCAGGTGGCACAGGCAGATGGATCTCCGTGAGCTCAAGATCAGCCTGGTCTACAGAGCAGGTTCCAGGATAGCCAGAGGTACAAAATAGAGACCCAGTCTCAAAAAATTAAAAGAAAAAAAAAAAAAGAAGAAATAAAGAAAAGGGGGAGGGGAAGCTGTCTAGAGATATGGCTCAGCGGTTGAGAACTCTGGCTGTTCTTCCAGAGGTCCTGAGTTCAATTCCCAGCAACCAGATAGTGGGTCACAACAGTAGGATCTGATCCCCTCTTCTGCTGTGTCTGAATACAGCTACAGTGTACACTGTACACATATAAAATAAATAAATAAATAAATATCCTTAAAAAAAAAAAGACCTAAGTTTAGTTCCCAGCACCCACACCAAGTGGCTGACAGCCCCTGTAATTCCAGCTCTACAGAATCTTCTGGCTTTCATGGGCATTCAACTCAAGAGTGCGCACTCATACAATGAAAAATAAAAAAATAAACATATATGTATTTATATATGTATACACACACGTTGGTTTCTTGTAATTTTTTTGAGACAAGTTCTTACTATATAGATCAGACCAGCCTGGAACTCAAGAGATCCACCTGAATTAAAATCATGTGCGATGATACTCATTCTATGTAATAGTAGAAAGAAATTAAAAAAGAAGCGCAGGGCGGTGGTGGCGCACGCCTTTAATCCCAGCACTTGGGAGGCAGAGGCAGGCGGATCTCTGAGTTCGAGAGTTCGAAGCTAGCCTGGTCTACAGAGTGAGTTCCAGGACAGCCAGGGCTACACAGAGAAACCCTGTCTCAAAAAACAAAAAGAAAGAAAGAAGTTAAAAAAGAAAGAAAGAAAGAAAGAGAGAAACAAACTAACTCACTCAGAGCTTGGGTGTAATTGAGTGGAACAGCACATGAAAAGTATACATGAAGTCTTAGGTTTACCCCAGGACAATAAAAGACCTTCTCTCAAAGGTGAATGGCATTTCTAATGACACCCAAGATTATCCTCTGGCCTCCACATGCAAAGACATGACCTTGTGTAAAACAATAAAAAGAACTGTGAGGGCTCATGAAATGGCTCACACACATAGACATACTACAAACATATGTATATTTAACAACAAAAAAATTTAAACCATAGGAAAGTCCTTTCTTTGTAGCTACCCAATTCAAAAGCATTATAACAACTCTGTAGCCTGAGACAGGGTCTGAGATACAACTCTCTTTTATCTAAATCACCTTTCCTGATGATGCCGTAAATATATTCTTATCACTAAGAGATACAGAAACAGAAATCAGAAGTCATTTGTGAAGTCCCAAAACTTGCCTTCATTTGGTTGAAGAAAACAGTGTGTCTCAGACAGAGAAACCAGATCAGGGTATGGTGGTGCACTTCCAAGGGTTGAACACTGGAGTGGGGGAAGGGGCTGGGTACCTGGGCCAAGAAGCTACCTGGGCCTCCTGGAGTGCCCTTCAAAACAGTATTTCTCAGCACTTAATTGGCCAGCTTTTCTACAGTTTCTTTCCCTATGGCTGATTTTATCAATTAGGTCTCCAAAACAGGAATGTGAAAACCCTGCTAGGCCAGCCAGGGCTACATGGTGAGACTTTCTCTCAAAACCAAACAAAAACCCCACTGGCTTTACAAGCATGAGGCCCTGAGTTCAATTCCTCAGCACCCATGTACAAGGCTGTGCATGGTTGTGTATGCCTATAATCCCAGTACTGGGAGATGAAGACAAATCCTTCAGCTAAAACAAGATTCAGGTTCAGGAAGAGACCCTGAAAATAAGGAAAATCAGGAGTTCTTGAGGTTTCACAGCCAATTTGATATTAGCCTGGGAAATTGTCTTCAATGAAAACACAAAACCAACACAAAAACTGAAAGGAGACAATTTTATAGATAGAAGGTTAAAAATCCAAACTGCTTCTGGGGCTGGAGAGATGGCTCAGGGGTAAGAGCAAGAGCACTGGCTGCTCTTCCAAAGGAACTAGTTTCAATTCCTAGCACCCACACAGCAGGGAGCAACGGTGCAACTCCAGTTCTAAGCAATCCAATATATATCTTCTGGTACCAGAAACCAGTAACAAAAGTGGTGCACTAATACACATGCAGATAAAACACTTACAAACATTTTTTTAAAGTCTAAACTGTTTCCACTCAGTTTTAAGGCTAATCAGAAAAAAAAAGCAGAGTAGGTAGGGTAGATCTGATTTTCAAGGCCAGTTTGGTCTACAGAGCTAGTTCTAGGATAGCCAGGGCTACACAGAGAAACCCCTGTCTAAACCAATCAATCAATCGATCAATCGATCGATCAATCTATCAATCCTGACTGCTAGGAACCTAGGTCCAGTAAACAAAACTGTAGGCGCTTGCTGCTTGAAGAAAGCATTAATCCTACTGGATCTTCCTAGGCAGCTAGAGGAGCAAGGTGAAGCTGAAGCAAATCTGCAAGCAGCACCAGAGAATTCTAGTTCATCATCTCCTTACAACCCCAAACCTAGCACAAGCCAACTTCCCACTTGTCAATGAGCTGTAAGCAAGGGCAGCATTTGACTGCTATGGCCTCTGCTCAACAATATTCCTGAACTGACTTCATTTTGTTTTTTAAGAAATTATCTCATTGTTGTCGCCCAGGCTAGATCTCTAGATTCTGCAGACCTTAATTTCCCACTGACAGGGTTACAGAGGTGCCCCAGCACCCAGATTAATATCACCCTTTGAGGACCAGGCCTTCCTCACAGGCCTTTAATTACAACACTTGGGGCAGCAGTAAGCAGACCTCAAATTAAGAAGCCAGGCCAGCCTTGATATACATAGAGACATATCCAGGAAAGCAAACCCTGTAGCACAGACCCTATCTCAAAAAAAAAAAAAAAAAAAAAAAAAAAGAAAAGAAAAAGATCAGCTTTTGAAGGTTTATTAGTTACTCATTGTTGTGATAAAACACCATGACTAACGGACAATTTAAGGAAAAGAGACTATATTCTGGTTTATGACTCTAAAGGACTAAAAAAGTCCAACGTGTCAGCCTTTAATCCCACGTGGTGCACGCCTTTAATCCCAGCACTTGGGAGGCAGAGGCAGGCAGATTTCTGAGTTTGAGGCCAGCCTGGTCTACAGAGTGAGTTCCAGGACAGCCAGGGCTACACAGAGAAACCCTGTCTCAAAAAACCAAAAAAAAAAAAAAAGAGTCCAACATGTCTGTGTGGAAGTATGGCAGCAAGTGGCAGGTATGGCAGCAAGAACAGGGAGCTGCCAAAGTAGGATAAGGCTATACACTCTTAAATCCCTACCTAACTGAGCTACTTCCTCCAGCAAGGTCTACTAAGCCTTCCCAGACAGCACCACCAACTGGTGCTCAAATGCTTGAGATTATGAGAACCATGACCATGTAAACCACCACATAGAGTACAAGAGGCTCTTGCGAGTGTCACTTGGGGGCTGAAGCAACAGCTCTTTAAGGAGGCTAGAGTTCAGTTCCCAACACATACAAATCCAGTGTTTCAGGAGCTTTGACACCCTCCATGCTTCCTTGGGTACTCACACATGTGACACATGCATCCACATACAAATAAAAATCAACCTAAGAAGAAAAACAGCACTTGTTCCTCTAGCTGCTGCCTCTGAAACATCAGGCTGCAGAAAAGCCAGAAAGTGTGCAGAGCCACCATCAGCTAAGCAGCCTACAACTACTGGGAAAGAACAAGGGACCTCTGCACAGGGACCAGAAGACAAGTGCATCAAGGTAGCCAGCTTCACTAACAAAACAACAGGGGGTGGGAAGAGGGTTCAGTGAGTGCAACACTTCCTCTGAAAGCACCACAGCTGAGTTCCAGCACTCTTGTAAACACTAACTGCCTGTACCCACCATAGCAATGTAGACTAGACCAAACAATGCACTCTGGTTTCAAAAGTTCAAAATACAAAGTACTTAGAAATCAAGGAAGATGTTAATTGTCACCTCTGAGCCACCACACACCTGACAGTTGCATGAGCCTAATCCCAGCACTAGGGAGGTGACAGGAAGACTTTGGGACTCACTAGCCAATCTAAATGAAAGAATGAGCATACTCCAGGTTCAGTGAGACAAGATTTGGGGCTGGAGAGGATAGTTCAATGACTAAGAACACTTGCTGTAAATAAAAAAAAGAAAAATAAATAATATTGTTGCTTGGTCAAAAGTATACAGACCCAAAAAGACAAGAACAAAAATATAAAAAATAATGTGACCCAAGGACACAAAAACAAATTTAAAAAACAAACAAACAAACAAAAACAAATTTTCTGCTCTTGCAGAGGACTGAACAAATTCCCAGCACCTGTGGGACCACCCGTAACTCTAGTTCCATGGGATCCAATATTCTCTTCTGGCCTCCAGGGCACTTGCATTCACATGCAAAAAAACTCAATGCAGAAAATTCAATTGTCAATCATAAAAAGAAAAAAATTAGTCTTAGAAATTGTGTATGGCCGGGCAGTGGTGGCGCATGCCTTTATTCCCAGCACTTGGGAGGCAGAGGCAGGTGGATTTCTGAGTTCGAGGCTAGCCTGGTCTACAGAGTGAGTTCCAGGACAGCCAGGGCTACATAGAGAAACCCTGTCTCAAAAATCAAAAAAAAAAAAAAAAAAAAAAAAAGAAAAGAAAGAAAGAAATTGTGTGTGGTACTGAGCGGTTGTGATGCATACTTTTAATCTCAGCACAGGCAGAGAGGCAGAGGGGCAGAGGGGCAGAGGGGCAGAGGGGCAGAGGGGCAGAGGGGCAGAGGGGCAGAGGGGCAGAGGGGCAGAGGCAAACTCTTTGAGTTTGAGGCCAGCCTGTATACAGAGCTAGTTCTAGGACAGCCAGGGATACACAAAGAAACCCTGTCGGAAAGAAAGAAAGAGAGGGAGGGAGGGAAAGAGGAAGGGAGAGAGGAAGGGAGGGAAAAGAAATTGTGTATGGTATCTGGGATCCTGCATCCTTTCTGTTTTCATTCACTTGAAAACCACTTAAGATCTCAGCATTGGGGTGCTGGCTCTCAGATGGCTCTGTGGCTAAGAGCAAGGGCTGCTCTTAGGACCCAGGTTCAAATCCCAGCACCTACAATCATACAATCATAATTGTCCGTAATTCCAGGTTCCAAAGGATCTGACATCCTCACACAGACATACATGGAGGCAGAACACCAATATATACATATAAAATCTCAGTATCACAGGCCCTGAGAGAGCCAGGTTGGCCTCATCATCCTAAGGGATTTTTATGAATTCAACAGTGGTTTTGGGGGTACAAGGCTATAGCACACTTAGCCTTTCCACCCCTTGGATGAGCTTTTCACTACTGGCTAGGCTGTTCCCAGCCCCACTCTGTAGTAAGGTTACACAAGTCTGTTCTGTCCATATCCTTTCTCCTGTTTTAAGGCTGGTTCCACCCCCACTAAGGCCTCACTAGCTCCCACTAGCTTGCTGTATAAACAAATAATGTCAAAAGACGATGAATGACAGAGAAGCAGGGAGCAACAAGACAGTACCTACAGAGGTCACTGAACCTCTTACAGGTAGAGGATGTACTGGGAAGTAAATAGCAAATGGCTACCATCAGCATCATACAGGTCCACCTGGATTCCAGATTAAATTCCAAGGGCACAGTGAAATGGCCCACACTGCAATTCTCCTGAGACATTTAGGACACACAAGAAGCACATCAGATGTCCCTGATCGACATCTCCCACTGTCACAGGTGATGGAGCAACTGTCATGTAGCCACCTGCTTCCTGAGCCAGTGAGGCATACCAGTTGGCAAAACAACTTAAAACTGACAGTCACCACTGTTAAAAATGGACACATTGCTTGTTTTTCTGTTGTTATTTGTTTGTGTTTTTGAGATACAGACTCACTATGTAGCCTAGCTGACCTGGGAACTATATAGATTAGGCTGACCTCAAACTCATCTACCTCTGCCTATCTTTACTTCTTGTTCTGGGATTAAAAGCATGCACTACCACACCCAGCTTAACCCTGCACTTTTTTGATCCTCATGCCTCTACCTCCCAAGTGCTGGGGGATCACAGGCATGCACCACCATGCTGGTTTATACAGTATGGAACCCGTTTATACAGTATGGAACCCAGGACTTCATATATGGCAGGCAAGCACTATACAATCCAAGCTACACCCCGAGCAATTTTACCACATTGACTGGTGAACACATGAGACAAAAGACAAACTGTTAGCTGACCATGGTGGCACATACCCTAACCTTAGCACACAGGAGGGTGAGGCAGAAGGACCCAAACATCAAGGCTAATAGGAGTTTCATTTGAGTTCCAGGCCAGCTAGACTACATAATAAGACCTAAACAGTCCCCATCCTACCCATCAAAAAAAGCCAAACAGTATATCCCACAGCTGTCATCCTAGCATTTGAGAGGTGAAGGGTGGTGTTCATAGTCATTCTCAGGCACATAATGAGTTTGAAGCCAGCCGGGGCTGCCTGAGTCCATCCCATAAGCTCTAGAAACCAGCTTGGGGTACAAACGACAGGGAGGGACAAGAGCTGGTCCGTGTCTGCTAACATCCACTTGCTTATTTCTGCATATAGGGCCTTCCTGGTGGAAGACAAAGGTAAGCCAACAAGAGCCCCCTCCTTTCATGCAGCCATGGGAAAGTCAACTCCCAGACAAAGTCTCCACATATGGAAAACTTCATAGCAGCAGCTACAGTTACACAGCGAACACCAAAATCACTAGTTACCTTAATGAGCTTAACACTTCTGCTAAGGTATGACATCAGTAAGATCTCTTGGCCTTGACTGACAGATCCCTGACATATCCCAGGTAATACTGTCACTTTCATTCAGAGCCTTTAAACATTCAGTATGTAGTGTGACTGATTGAACCCAGGAGTAAATACACTAAGCAAATGCTCCGCCACTGAGCCACATTACCAGTTCATTTTATTTTCTATATTTTAGGGTCTGAAGAGATGGTTCAGCATTTATTGCTCTTACAAAGAACCAAAGTTCAACCCCAGCATACATTCAGGACAGCTCACACTACCTGTAACTCCAGATCCAGCCAGAGGATTCAATTCACGTCCTCTTCTGGCCTCCAGAGGTACCTGCACTCACTTGTATATACCCACACAGGGACACAGAATTTTTAAATGTTATTATTTTTAATTATGTGTATCTGTGTGTCTATGTAGCGGGTACATGCACATGAGCACAAGTTTCCAAGGAAAATCAGATCCTCCTGGATCTTGCTGGAAACCAAACTTTGATCCAATCCTCTGAAAGAAAAATACACAATCTTTCCACCAGAGCCGTCTTTCCAGCACACTTCATTAAAAAAAAAATCATTTAATTATTTATTTATGTTTGTGTTTATAAGAACAACAACTAAACTCTGAGACATTTTGTTAACAGTAAAAATCAAAGAACAGTTTTATACCAGGCAGGGGTGGTACACATCTTTAATCCTAGCACTGGGGAGGAAGAGGCAGGTAGATCTCTGTGCATCAGAGGCCAGCCTGGTCTACAGAGTGAGTTTTATTATTTCACGTGTGGGAGTGTTTTGCTTGCATGGATGTCTGTGTAATTTCCTGTGCAGTACCCAAAGAGGCCAAAAGAAAGCATAGGATCTCCTAGGAATGGAGTTACAGACTGCTGTAAACCACCGTGTGCCTGCTAGGAATGGAACCTGAATCCTCTGAAAGAGCTGCCAGTACTTTTTTTTTTTTTTACCTTTTAATTTTTTGAGACAAGGTTTCTCTGTGTGGCTCTGGCTGTTCTAGAACTCAATCTGTAGACCAGGTTGTCCTCCAGTTCACAGAGATCCACCTGCCTCTGCCTCTGCCTCCTGAGAGCTGTGATCAAAGGCACCACTACCCAGCTGAGCTGCCAGTACTCTTAACCACCGAGCTATCCTCTCTCCATCTCTCCAGATCCATGTGTTCTATAGACTGTGTCTGTGCTTGTGTAGACTGCACACAGACTCTAGGGCCTAGTGCATAGTAGGCTACTACTAAGCTACATCACAGCCCCAAATTCTTGGTTAAAAACAAAACAAATCAAAATCACTGAACTCTCAAGTATTTTTCCATGCTACTACAGCTTATGAAAGCACAAGACCCTTGCTAGCCACTCAGTGAGATGCTAATGGTACACTTTATGATGAAGTCAGAAAAATGAAACACCAATGTCTTAAGCATTGTGGAACCCAAGCCTGTAAACTAATTCCTTGTGAGTCTGAGATAAGAGGATCGCCATGAGTTTGATGCCAGCCTGGAATATGTGGTAAGACCCTATCAAAAAGGAAAACAAACAAACGAACAGTAAAAGGTCACCTTCAACTACGTAGCAAACTCCAGGCCAACCTAAGCTATGCAAGAGACTGTCTCAAAAAAATAATTAGGGCAAGGTGAAGCCACTACATGCCTTTAATCCCAGCACTTGGGAGTCAAAGGCAGGAGGATCTCTGAGTTCAAAGCCAGCCTGGTCTACAGATTGAGTTCTAGGATAGTCAGGGCTACACAGAAAAACACTGTCTTAAAAACAAACAAACAAAGCCGGGCGGTGGTGGCGCTCGCCTTTAATCCCAGCACTTGGGAGGCAGAGGCAGGCGGATTTCTGAGTTCGAGGCCAGCCTGGTCTACAGAGTGAGTTCCAGGACAGCCAGGGCTACACAGAGAAACCCTGTCTCAAAAAACAAAAAAAAAAACAAAACAAACAAACAAAAAGTTCAGAGCAATCAAGATGGCTCAGCAGATTAAAGGCATGTGCTGGCTGGTTTTATGTCAACTTGACACATCAACTAAAGTTATCTGAAAGGAGGGAACCTCAATTGAGAAAATGATTCCATATGATCTGGCTGTAAGGCATTTTCTTAATTACTGATTGGGGAGGATCCAACCCACCCTGGGAGGGGCCATCCCTGGGCTGGTGGTCCTGGGTTTTATAAGAAAGCAGACAGAGCAAGCCAGTAAGCAGCACCCCTCCATGCCTTCTGCATCAGCTCCTGCATCCAGCCACGTTCCTGCCCTGTTTGAGTTCCAGTACTGACTTCTGATGACCAGCAATATTGAACTGTAAGCCAAATAAACCCTTTTTCAACAACTTGCTTTTGATTTCAATGAAGCAATAAAAACCCAGGGTACTTGCCACTTAGCCCAATGATCTGAGTTTGAACCTTATAACTCACTTAATTGAAAGAGAACTAGTTCCTGAAAGTTGACCTCTGACCTCCTGACTATTTCACACACACACACACACACACACACACACACACACACACACACACACACAATGTAAAACAAAACAGTCTTGAGTGCTGGGTGTGGTGGAGCACTCAGGAGGCAGAGGCAGGTGAAACTCTGTGAGTTTGAAGCCAGCCTGGTCTAAGTAATGAGTTCCAAGTCAGCCCTGCTACACAATGAGACCCATGGGGTTTTTTTGTTTTGTTTTGTTTTTGTGTTTTGTTTGTTTTTGAGACAGGGTTTTTCTGTAGCCCTGGCTGTCCTGGAACTCACTCTAGACCAGGCTGGCCTCGAACTCAGAAATCGGCTTGCCTCTGCCTCCCAAGTGCTGGGATTAAAGGCATGCACCACCACTGCCCGGCTGTTTTTTGTTTTTTAAAGCCAGCCATTATTTCCTATTCTCTATGCTGGCATCCCTTCCTGCAAAAGCAGTGTATTACAAAATGTCTCACTTCCAGTAATTTCTTGCTTTGACAGAGCAAAGATCTTGTTTCCCACAGTGGAAAGACAAGAGTGATGTCCTCGTCTCCCTTTTGCATGTGCACATATAAAATAAATTTGCAAAAATTAAATACGCACTAGAAAAGACTGACAATCAATGAATGAGCTAATAAAATAAAAACAAAATTCTTTCTAGAACTACAAATGGACAGTAAATATTTTAAGTATTCAACACAAGATCTGGGAAGAAGATTCAGAGGTTAAGAACACTTGCTGCTCTTGCAAAGGACCCAAGGTCAGTTCCCAGCACCCATATCTACCACAAAAAAATAACAAACAATGAAAGTATAGCCTAATGGCAAAGCACTTTCCTATTGCTGTGAAGACACCAATAGCCAAGGCTTTTATTTGGGCTGCTGATTATAGTTTCAGAGCTGAATCTATGACCATTGCAGAGGAGAGCATAGCAACAGGCAGGCATGGTCCTGTAGTAGTAGCTGAGAACTTACATTTGATATACAAGGAGGCAGCAGAGAGAGAAACTCTCAAGCTCACCCCCACTGAAACACCTCCTCTAACAAAGACACATGTCTTAATCCTTCCTAAAACCAGTTCTGCCAGGCTTTCAAATATATGAGCCTATGAGGGCTATTCTCATTCAAACCACCACACCTATCATATGCAAACTTTGGGTTGTCCCCAGGACCACAGAAAAGAATTAATAGAAATGAAACTAGAATAGTAACTTTAACAAATAATATCCATGCCAGGCAGTAGTGGCTCACACCTTTAATCCCAGAACGCTGGAGGTAAAAGCAGGCAGATGAAGGCCAGCCTGGGCTACACAGAAAAACCCTGTCTCAAAAAACAAACAAAAATGGTATTCACTATAGTCAGCAGATTCGCCTGTCATTTCATTCAAGCCTCTCATCAGGTACAGTGACATCCCAATGGTACCTGTTTGACAGATGAGTGCCAGGACTCGGGGGCTGCATATGAATTAGAGAACACTGAAGAACTAGCACCCTTGACAGCAAGAAGGATCAGCAGGTAAAAGCACTTGCTGCTAATATGATGACCTGCAGTTCAATCCCCAGGACCCATGTGGTAGGAGAAAATCCACTCCTGAAAGTTGTCCTCTGACTTCCATATACCACCCAAAATTAAACAAACAAAAACTTTTAAGTTAAAAAAAAAAAACTAAGCCGGGCGGTGGTGGCGCATGCCTTTAATCCCAGCACTTGGGAGGCAGAGGCAGGCGGATTTCTGAGTTCGAGGCCAGCCTGGTCTACAGAGTGAGTGCCAGGACAGCCAGGGCTATACAGAGAAACCCTGTCTCGAAAA
>NW_021604598.1:2549568-2604789 GCF_004785775.1 Grammomys surdaster | reverse complement strand
AAACAAAAAAAAAAAAAAAAAAAAAAAAAAAAAAAAACTAACACCTTTCACACGCACCTACAAACAAACCACCAAACCAGGACCTTAGACTTCACCAGTGACTTCATCACTTTCAGAACAGTGACATCTGAGGCCAGAAGAGCAATGGTCTGGAAGCTCAAAGCCAAACAGCAGCAACACATTTATTGCTTTGGATCTTGTACCAATCACCCAAGTTCATCCCTCCCAAGGCCTCTCTCCTGTCCCACTCCTGCCAGCTTCCAACTGCACTGTTGGAGACCAGACAGAGCAGTAGCTCTGCTGGCACCACTCCATTCCCAGCTATGGGGTGGGAAGACACATCTTCCCTGACTTTGAATGAAGGTTCCTCCTCCCTTCTAGACTTATGCCCACCACTGCTCCCTTGGGCAACCACTCTGTCCCTTCACAAGACAGGCTGTGAGGCTTCAATGGCAGGCCAAAGGGTTGGGATCTATATATGATATATATATATATATCATGTCTAGCATGCACAAGGCCATGGGTTCCAGGCCCCAAATGAACAAACAACAACAAAAATCCCACATTCGTAAAAAAATAACAAAATCAAAACCATGCTTGCTGGGTACTGGCTTGGTGGTAGAACATTTCCCTAGTATGTACAGAATCAACACCACTAAAATCCAACACACTCAAAGGCTTAGGACAGGAGAAATGACTCAACAAGTAAAGCAGTTGCACTGAAAACTGACCACCTGAGTTTAATCCCAGGAACCCACATGATGAAGGGGAGAACTGACTTACATAGACAAATAAGGAATTGCAAGGCTTTAACTAGCTTGGCACTGGTGGCTCACAGCTTGAGTCTCAGCACTCTGGAGGCAGAGGCAGGCAGATCTCTCAGTTCAGCTAGAAGCCAGCCTGGTCTACAAAGCAAGTTCCAGGACAGCCAGGGCTGCACAGAGAGACCCTGTCTCAAAAACCAAACACATAAAACTGATTTAATTAAAAAAAAACAAAACAAACGCCGGACAGTGGTGGCGCACACCTTTAATCCCAGCACTTGGGAGGCAGAGGCAGGCGGATTTCTGAGTTCGAGAGTTCGAGGCCAGCCTGGTCTACAGAGTGAGTTCCAGGACAGCCAGGGCTACACAGAGAAACCCTGTCTCGAAAAAAAAAAAAAAAGAAAGAAAGAAAAAAACAAAACAAACACAAGTGGGCCCAAGGAGCATGGCTTTGCAGGAGTTTAATCCCAGCACTCAGAAGGCAGATCTGTGAGTTTGAGGCCAGCCTGATAACAGTCTCAGGACAGCCAGAGCTACAAGGTGAGACGTGAAGGGGGGTGGGAGGAGTCAAAACAAACCCAATACTTCTTAATGAATTAATACACATTCAGGCCAAGGAGAAATGTCCCCATATTTACAACCCATTCCCCTACCAGACATGTTAACACAAAGTAGGGATTCAACTATCTGCTGGACCAGTCAGTAACAGTGCAGGAAGCCTGGCTGAATATGTTATCCCAGCACTCGGGAGGTGGAGGCAGGAAGACGAGCATGAGGAATTTAAGGCCAGCCTGGTCTACAAGAGGAGGTGGAGGGTACCCTTGGTTATAAGATCCTGTCTTCAAAAACAGAATAATGATGATGCAGGAACTATTTGCCTAGTTTTTCCCAATCCTATCAGTAAAAAGTAATTCTCTAGTAGAAAGGAGGAAACCAAGAGGTTTGAAGAGATTAGCCATTTCGCCTAAGGCCACACAGCTGGCTGACAGGGCGCTGGGCATCAAATTCAAAGCCTGTCTGTCAATTCAAACAAAAAAAACTTGTTTCCAGTTCCTGAGAAGTCATTGGAGGTAAAAGCCAATGCCTTCGGACCCGCACAAACACTTGCCTTCGATGTTTTAAAATAAAAAGCCCTATCTGAAAATGGGATGGGCCAAGGGACTCAAAAGAAAAACAATGCCGCCGTGAGCAAACGTTTCCAGGCAGCTTTCACTTTTTAGGCAAACATTTTGAAGCCACGAAATAAATTCTTAACTTTTCCTTCAAAATCTGCAATAATGGAATTTATCGAAAAATAAATAAATAAAAATAGAAGGCCGGGCAGTGGTGGCGCACGCCTTTAATCCCAGCACTTGGGAGGCAGAGGCAGGCGGATTTCTGAGTTCGAGGCCAGCCTTGTCTACAGAGTCAGTTCCAGGACAGCCAGGACTACAGAGAAACCCTGTCTCGAAAAACAAACAAACAAAAAAAAACAAAAACAAAAAACTAGAAAAAGTGAAGTCTGGGGACCGAAGAGGGTTCATGACTGTGTCCAAGCTACACTGGGCATCTATATCTGAGGTAAAATGTTGCTCCCAACGCGTGACTATAGGGCATCGCACCCGTTACAAACGAGGCCAGAAAAGACCACGACACTTAGCCACTGTTGAAAGTTGGGGTTCACAGAATGTAAAGTGGGGAATCTGGACACCTGGAACGCCAAAGGGAAGGAGCTTTGTCCCAAGACCCCCACGAGAACGCGCGCGCGGCCTTCACGCGGCCCAGAGCCACCAGTCTCGCCAGCCACAGAGCCTGGAAGACGCCGCGGTCTCGCTGCACTGCGGCCTGAGCCGCGCGCGCAAGGCTTCTTGACCCTCAGGCGCCGCCGTACCCCGACCCCGCTCTGATCGCCCAGCTGCCCCCTCCCCCTCCCGGCGCCTCGGCTTCATTCAAACCGTCTTCCCCAAGCCCCGGGAGCCTCGTTCCGCCCGAGAGTCTCCATTCCTTACCTAGAGGTACCGGCGCCGTAACCTTCCTGGCGCCGCCCCCAACCCTCCACGAGGGGTCGGAGACAGAGTGGGCGTCTCGCTTCTCCTCAGGAAACAAAGAAGCTGTCGCCGCCGCTGCCAAGCTAGTGGGAAAGCCTCGCGCGCGTGCCCGCTCAGCTTCGGCAGGCCGCCCCCCCACAGCACTCACGCAGCCCGCGCGCCCGCTACGCGCGCCCCCGCCTCCCTTTCTACCCAGTCCACTTCTGCTTCCGCTGCCCGTCCGGCCTCGTGCGCGCGCCAGCCCACCCTTCCGCTCCCTGTGCGCATGCTCAGCCATTCGCTGTGCGCATGAGCACCGGTCCTTTGAGGGAGCGAGATGGTGGGCGGGCCCAGAAGCCGCACAAGATCTTGGTGCACCGCCCCTGTGGGGCTCTGGGCGGCTCTGCGCAAGCGCACACCTATATCCAAGGCACGAAATTGGGCCTCAAGCCGAGAAGCATGCGCAGAGTGGGCGGCACTGCGGCGACGCTCGAGGTTGGGGGAGGGGGCAGCGTGGTCCAGATGGGAGATAGTAAAGATGAAAAGCGAATCCTTAGGCTCGGAAATGAGCACCTAGAGGGGAAAGTGAAGCCCAGAGATGGCCAGACTGTCCAAGGACAGGGCAGAGCAGACGCGGAACTAAGGGCAGACCTGGGAAACGCTTTGATCCTGGCGCAGCCCTGCCTGCTCTGCCCTGACTACATTTCCTGCAGAACCTGCTAAGGCCCAGTAATTAGCTTTCCAAATATTTATTGAGCTGCAATCGGCTATGAGCCGCCCTCTGGTTCACAATCTGTGGGGAGTCGGATGAATAAGTAATATGCACAGGGTGTAAGGTAGAAATAGCCGTGGTCACCATTTTCCTTATGATTTCTGATATGTTTATAAAAAGATAAAGAGATAAACAGAATGTTCTGTGGGTGTGTGGTGAGGTAAGGGGGAAAGGGATATCTCAGCGGGCCCGTGCCGAGGCATCTCTTCTTCCTGAGGGACCAGCCACACCCGGTATAGTATAGAATAGTTTATTCAGGGTTTAGGGAGGGGAGCCAGGAGGATCATAGAGGCAGAGGGAGAAAAAGAGGCGAGAGAGAGAGAGAGAGAGAGAGGGAGGGGGAGGGGGAGGGGAGGGGAGGGGAGGGGAGGAGAGGAAAGAGAAGAGAAGCAAAGCAGAGGAGTAGAGGCTGGCCATGAGCACATGGAGAGAGTGGGAAGGGTAGGGGGAAGGGGCGAGGGGACAGAGGGATCAAAAGAGCAAAAGAGGCAAGCAGCCCCTTCTATAGTGGGTCAGGCCTACCTGGCTGTAGCCAGGTAACTGTGGGGGTGGAGTTTAGACAGAATGCTAACAATTTCGAAGAAAGCCATTATCCTTGGAAGGATGAATGAGTGTAGAACTCTGTACAAATGTGGAGATTTCCAGGCCTCTGGTTGGGTTTTAAAAATATTTGGTGGTGGCCAGAGAGGGTTCTGGAGGCAGAGGCAGGTGGATCTCTGAGTTTGTTACCAACTTGTTTCTTGTTTTTGTTGCTTGTCTTTGTTTTTTTTTTTTTTATTAAAGATTTATTTATTTTATGTATATGAGTACACAGTAGCTGTCTTCAGACACACCAGAAGAGGGCATCGGATCCCATTACAGATGGTTGTGAGCCACCATGTGGTTGCTGGGAATTGAACTCAGGACCTTTGGAAGAGCAGCAGTGCTCTTAACTGCTGAGCCACCTCTCTCCAGCCCCCTTGGTTTGGTTTGTAAGACCACGTCTCTTTGTGTAGCCCTGACTGTCCTGGCACTTGCTCTGTGTCTTCCTTCCTGAGTGCTGCATGCATGGCAGAATACAGCTTGATCTACATAGTGAGATTCCAGGGCAGCTGTGGGTATAAAGTGAGACCTTCTCTAAACAAACAAACAAACAAAAAAGGCCATTTTCTGTCACAAAGTAGAACAAAAAATGTTTCAGGCCATTAAATCACTGGTAGTGACCCCCCTGCTACTGCCTCCTAAATGCTAGGATTACAGACCCAAGCTACCAAGACTGGCAGACTCATGGTATTTTTTGGTTGATGGCTTTTTTGTTTTCATTTTTTTCGAGGACAGTTTCTCTGTGTAGCTCTGGCTGACCTGGAACTGGATCTTGAGACCAGGGTGACCTCGAACTGAGATCTTCCTGCCTCTACCCCCCAAGTCTGGGACAAAATGCATGCACCACCACATCCAGCTCAGTTTGGGTTTTAAGGTTTGTTTTTAGACAGGGTCTGGTGGCATTTGTCCTTAACCACAGCAAGCTGATCTTTCTTCGTGGTCAACTTTATCTACATAGTGAGTTCAGGTCAGCCAAGGTTACATAATGAGATTGTCTCCAAAAAATAAATTTTGGTGGCTGGTAAGATGGCACAGCAGTTAAGAGCACTTGCTCTTACAGAGGACCCACATTCTTTTCCCAACACCTCTGGGGGGCTACCTATGCAGCCAGAACTGCTTTCAACTTAGGAGCCTCCAACACTTTCTCCTGAGTACTAGGATTACAGACAACACCATGTCCAAATTACATACTAGAATTTTTTTTGTCTCCAGAGTGCTGTGATTAAAGGTATATGCTACCATTACTATCCATACTAGATTTTTTTTTTTTTTTTTTTTTTTTGGTTTTTTGAGACAGGGTTCCTCTGTGTAGTCCTGGCTGTCCTAGAACTCACTCTGTAGACCAGGCTGACCTCAAACTCAGAAATCCACATGTCTCTGCCTCCGAAGTGCTGGGATTAAAGGCGTGTGCCACCACTGCCCGGCTCATACTAGATTTTAAATTTTATATATATGTGTGAGTATGTGCATATTTATTTATTTATTTATATATAATATATATATTTACATTTTTTGTTTTTGCTTTGTTTTTGTTGTTCTTTTTTTTTTCTTTTTTTATTTTTTTTTTTGGTTTTTTGAGACAGGGTTTCTCTGTGTAGCCCTGGTTGTCCTGGAACTCACTCTGTAGACCAGGCTGGCCTCGAACTCAGAAATCCGCCTGCCTCTGCCTCCCAAGTGCTGGGATTAAAGGCGTGCACCACCACTGCCCGGCTGTTTTTGTTTTTCAACACAGGGTTTCTCTGTAGCTCTTCATTAGGCTGGCCTCAAATTTGGAGATTTGCTTGCTGTTGCCTCCTGAGTGCTGGGACTAAAGGTGTGCACCATTACCACCTGGCTAGATTTCTTTTTAAGTATCATCTTATACTTAATGTATAATTCTTGCTTGTAGTGTGTGACTAGCATACATGAAACCCTAGGTTCCATCACCAACACTGAGTAGACTAGGCATATAGTCATAGAGATACATACTTGTTGTCTCAGAAACAGAAATGTAGACGCACAAAGATCCATAGTACAAAGTCATCCTCAGCTACAAAGTGAATTTGAGACCAGCTGGGCTATATGAGACTTCTTCAAAGGGCAAGAAAAGAGAAAAGTGGGTGGAAGGGGGTTTGCTTGGCTATCGAGTGGGTAACTCTGTGACACTCTTAACCTGCATCAACAAATTGGGTCTTTTCCATTCCAGATAGGTATGTACAAGAGCAAGAGTACAAATATATACAGAAGCTGGACCAGATATAAACCAGACTTTATTGTGAGCACACAAGTATGCTGGATGCAACATCAGGTCTTGTCTTCTCCATCTTTAAAATGGAAGCAGTAACTTTTACTAGGAACCCTCAGAACCAAGCCAACTGACAGCTTTCTTTTTTTTTTTTAAGATTTATTTATTTATTATATATGAATACACTGTAGCTGTCTTCAGACACACCAGAAGAGGGCATCAGATCCTATTACAGATGGTTGTGAGCCACCATGTGGTTGCTGGGATTTGAACTCAGGACCTCTGGAAGTATAGTCAGTGCTCTTAACCACTGAGCCATCTCTCCAGACCTTTTTTTTTTTTTTTTTTAAGATTTATTTAACTGACAGCTTTCTAAAGCTTATTGTTGAGGAAATGGATAAGGGGGGTCTGGACCTCTTCATTGTCCTGGTTAGTTTTGTCAACTTGAAACAAACTTGAATCACCATGGCAAAGTGAATCTCAGTTGACAAACTGCCTGCATTAGACTGGACTGTGGTCATGTGTATGAATGAGTGCCTTGACTAATGAATGATTGATGTGGGACCATCAAACCCACTGTGGGCAGCACAATCCCTATGCAGATTGGCCTCAGCTATATAAGAAAGCCAGCTGAGCATAAACCAGTGAGCAAAGCAGTAAGCAACATTTCTCCATGGTTTCTGCCTCAATGCTCCTGCTTTTAGTTCCTGCACTGACTTCTCTCAATGCTGGAAGTATAAACTGAAATAAAGTCTTTCCTCTCCAAGTTGCTTTTTGTCTATCACAGCTACAGAAAAGTAATAAATACACTGTTTCCTTTTTCACTTAACTTTTTAAAAAAAAATTCTATTTATCTATCTATTGAGAAAGGTGTGTGTGTGTGTGTGTGTGTGTGTGTGTGTGTGTGTAGCCCTGCTGTCATGGAAATGGCTCTGTAGACCAGGCTGTCCTGGAACTCACAGAGATCCACCTGACTCTGCCTCCCATTGCTGGGATTAAAGGCATGTGCCACCACTTCCAAGGTAAAATGGGTTTAAAAAAATTATATAATCGGCACACACTTTAAATCCCCTAGCACTCGAGGGGTAAGCAGATATTTGGTATTTTGTTTGTTTGTTTGTTTTAAGATTTATTTATATATGTGAGTACTCAGTACTCTGTCTCTGTCTTCCACACACCAGAAGAGGGCGTCAGATCCCACTACAGATGGTTGTGAGCCAACATGTGATTTCTGGGAATTGAACTCATAAGCTAGTGCTCTTAACCGCTGAGCCATCTCTCCAGCCCACAAGCAGATATTTGTGAGTTTGAGACCAACCTGTGTGTGTAGGAATATGCACATGAGTGCAGGTGCCCACAGAGACTGGAAAAGTTATTCCTACTGCAGCTGGACTTATAGACAATCGTCAGCTACCTGACGTGGTCACTGGGGATTGAACCCTGGTTCTCTACAAGAGCAGCAAGTTTGTTTTTGGTTATTGTTTGTTTGTCTGTTTTGGGGGAGTTGGTTTTTTTGTTGTTTTTTGGTTTTATTCAAGGCAGGGTTTCTTTGCATAGCCCTGGCTGTCCTGGAACTTGCTCATTAGACGAGGCTGGCCTCACTCTGAAGACCAGGCTGTCCTGGAACTCAGAGCTCCACGTGCCTCTGCCTCCCAAGTACTAGAACTAAATGCAGTTGCCACCACATGCCTGGGGTCGTTTGGAAACAGGGTCTCATTATGCAGTCTTGGCTGTCCTAGAACTCTCCACATAGATAACCTGGTCACAGTCTCAGAGATCACCAGCCTGCGCCTGGCTCCCAACTGCTGGGATTAAAGGAATGCACCACCACTGTCTGGCTCACCTTGAAATTTTTTTTAATTTATTTATTTTAAATATGTGGATATACAGTCGATTCAGACACACCAGAAGAGGGCATAAGATCCCATTACAGATGGTTGTGAATCACCGTGTGGTTGCTGGAAATTGAACTCAGGACTTCTGGAAGAGCAGTCAGTGCTCTTAACTGCTGAGCCATCTCTCCAGCCCTCATCTTGAAAAAATATATATATTTTTTTTTTTGGTTTGGTTTTTTGAGACAGTGTTTCTCTGTGTGGCCCTGGCTGTCCTGGAACTCACTCTGTAGACCAGGCTAGCCTTGAACTCTCGAACTCAGAAATACGCCTGCCTCTGCCTCCCAAGTGCTGGGATTAATCTTGAAAATTTTTAAAAATACTTTTTATGGGGCCAGAGAAAGGGCTCAGTGGTTGGGAGCACGGTCTGCAGTTTCCAGTTTGATCACAGGCTCAGGATTTTAATTTACACATATTTGTAATTAAGAAAAAAATCAAGCAGGTGGAGATTGTTGCCGGGTTTGCGAAGGGTTGATGAAACTTGTGGGGTCATTGAAGCCTGGCTTGCCTACTCCAGCTGTCATTCCAGGAACTGCTTATACAATTACTATGGATTTGAAGGATTGTTTTTCTACTGTTCCTTTGCATCCTGGTGACTGTGAGGGGTTTACATTTAGTGTGCCTGCTTGTATTTTTAAAGAATTCATGAAGTAATATCATTGGAAAGTTTTGCCTCATAGAATGGCTAATAGCCCTGCTTTATGTCAAAAATTTGTTGCTGCTTCAATACAAGAAATAAGGACTTTGAATCTTTCAGTGTGTATTATTCATTACATGAACATTTTATTAGCTGATTCCTCTGAAGTTTTACTAAGAGCCTTTGCTCTTACACAACAGGCTTTAAAATTTTGTTGCTCCAGAGAAGATCCAAAGGCAGTGTCTTTTTCAATACTTGGGACATCGGTTAGTTATGTCCCAGACATATTGTGGCACAGAAAATTCAAGTAAAAAAAAGATAATTTACTTACTTTAAATGATTATCAAAAGTTGTTAGGTATTTATTGGCTAAGACCTCATCTTAAGCTTACCACAGGAGAACTTAAACCTCTGTTTGATATTCTCAAGGGGGATGCACATCCTACTCCTCTCAACAACTAACTAACGAGGGATGAATAGCTTTGCAGAAAGTAGAGGAAGCTATCAGCCAACAACAGATACATTATATAGACTAGTCAATAGTTGGCTCCTTGCATCCTTGCTACAACTCACTCGCCCACAGCAATCCTTTGGCAAAAGGGACCATTAATGTGGATTCATCTTTCTTCATCTCCAAGTAAAGTTTTAACACCATATCATGAAGCTGTTGCTATGTTAATACAGAATTGTAGGATAGAATCATGGAAATATTTTGTGAAAGAACCTGATGAAATATTTATTCCTTATTCCAAACAGCAATTAAATTGGTTATTGCAGAATGCTGATATCTGGCTTATTGCATGTGCAAATTTTTCAAGCAAAATTGATAATCATTACCTAAAAGGCAAGTTGTTACAATTTTCCTCTATACATGCAGCCCATAGAAAATGTACTTACTGTATTTACAGACAGCTCATCTATGGAAAGGCAGCACATGTAATTGGATCAAATGTTCATTCTCTTGAGTTTCCCTCGCTTCAGCACAAATAATTGAACTACATGCTGTAGCCACTGTTTTTGAAATGCTGAAAAATCAAGCTTTTAATTTGTATACTGATAGCCAATATATATCTCATGGTTTAATTACTTGAAACTGTTCCTTTTTTAGATACTGCTAATTCTCAAGTTTTGCCATTATTTATGCAAATACAACTCAATTTAAGAGAAAGTACTGTTCCTTAAAAGGACTGTCTTTATAGGACATTTAAGAGCTCTTACTGGATTGCCAGGACCCTTTAGGAGGGCAATGCCACAGCAGATTTGTATATCAGGCAGATTATAGGCCTTACACACGAACAATTCGCCATACAATCTCATATTTTTTTTTAATAGTATAGAATAGAGTTTATTCAGGGCATGGGGAGGGGAGTTAAGAGGGTAGTAGAGGCAGAGAAATGCAGAGAGAGGGAGAGAGTAGAGAAGTAGAGGCAAGCCATGAGCATGTGGAGAGAGGAGGAAGGGAATAGGGAAGGGGCGAGGAGACAGAGCAGGAACAAAAAGGCAAGAGAGCAAGACCTACAACCTCATTCTTTTATCATCAAAATAGTAATAGCTTGAGACAACAATTCAGTATTTCTAGAGAATGTGCACGTCAAATTGTAAAGATTTGTCCTGAATATCCTCAGTTCCTACCTGTACCACATAATGGTGTTAATCCTTGAGGACTTGTACCTAATCAATTATGGCAGATGGATGTTACTCATATTTCTGATTTTAGAAAATTAAAATATGTACATGTGACTACTGACACCCTTTCAGGCTTTCTAGTTGCAACTGCTTTAACAGGAGAAGCAACTAAAAATGTAATTAGTCATTGCCTGCGTTGTTTTACTATACTTGGTGTTCCCAATCAGATTAAAACAGATAATGGAACTGGCTACTGCAGTCAAGAATTTGGAACTTTCTGTCGACAATTTAATATTCCCCTTATTACTGGGATTCCTTATAATCCTCAAGGACAAAGTATTGTGGAACGGGCCCATGAAACTTAAAAACAATATCTTCATAAAATAAAAAAGGGTGAGTTACAGGCTGGAGAGATGGCTCAGCAGTTAAGAGCACTGACTGCTCTTCCAGTAGGTCCTGAGTTCAAATCCCAGCAACCACATGATGGCTCTCAACCGTCTGTAATGGGATCCGATGCCCTCTTCTGGTGTGTGTCTGAAGACAGCTACAGTGTACTCACATACATGAAATAAATAAATCTTTAAAAAAAAAAAGGGTGAGTTACATTTCCATACACCACAAATTATTTAAATCATGTTCTTTTTATTTAAAAAAGTTTAAAATTTAGATATTAAGGAACTCTCTGCTGAGTGTCTATGGCACCCTACAACTAGGCATATTTATGCCTAAGTGAAATAGAAGGATCCACATACTGGCATATGGCATGGTCCTGATCAGGTATTTAATATGGGGAGGAGAGCATGTTTGTGTTTCTTCCTCAGAATGTTGAAGGAGCATGATGGCTGCCAGAGCACAGGTGAGACATGCTAATGCCCAGACAAAGAATGATGCTGACCTGTGAGCTTGCTGAGTGCCCTGACAATGGTGACTGGGAAGTTGTATTGGACATATGTATCCGACCCACCTTTGCATGCCTATATCACAGATTGGACAAACTGCCTTGCCTCAGGTTTTTAGACCTTTTGGGACAGAGAACATGGAGACTGTGGAAACTGCCTTCAAAAAATTAATCAAATAAAGAAGTTATAATGACTTTTCTCTCTCCTTTAATGTGACCAGTTACTCTGACACAATCATGGACTGGTATAGAAATAAATACAATATTGGAAATGACGGTCTTCATTTGGAAGACTGGTTCTGGACATTTTCAGAGACATATTCAGAAGTTAGCTGCAGTTCTTTTTTAAGATATGTTAGCAATAGATAAAATTGGGATAGGATCTCGACTTTGAACAAGTGCTAGTGCATGTGTTAAGGCTCTTAATCTTTTATTAATTGGTAGTGTTAAAAATTACTTTTGTTTCTTCTACAGTATTTAATGTAAGTTGTATTGATTGTACAATTTCTAATTGTGTTAGTGTGCTGAAACCTAGCATGTCTGTTATGGTGGTCTATCAACCAGCTTTTGTTTTATTGCCTGTGAGTATTACAGAAATTTGGTATTCTGAAAAAAGCTTGCAAGTACTGGAAGAAGTGAGTCAGGCTTTAAGCAGAAGCAAGAAGGTAGTGGGCTTGATTATTGCTAGCACAGCAGCTTTAATTACATTAATAGCTAGCACCATTGCTTCTGCAATTGACACAAGAAGTTAAGACAACTACTTTTGTTAATCATTTAGCAAAAAATGTTACTAGTGTTTTGAGTATTCAAGAGGATTTGGATAGGTGTTGGAACATCGAACTGATGCTTTATGATACTATTCAAATTATTGGAGAGGAGGTTCAGAGTTTAAGAGTAAGGAGCCATCTCAAGTGTCATGCTAAATACCAATGGCTTTGTGTCACTTATAAAATTTACAATGGTAGTCATTATAATTAGAAAAAAGTTCAAAGACTCTTGCAGGGTATTTGGCATAATTCTAACATCTTTCTGGATGTTTTAACTTTACATAGTGAGATGAATTTAAAGAATGCCACTCTGCTAAGCTTTGATGCTATAGATACTGCTGATAAAATTATTCATGGCCTGAGGTCAGTATTTCCATCTTGGTCAAGCTTCAAGAATGGTATATATAGTTTGATCATGCTAGCCCTTTTGGTCCTGGGAATACTTTTATTCCTGCTCATCACATTAAAACTTGTCTTTAACAACATCAACATGTTGGTGGCCAAAGTACACACACACACACAAAAGCTAGAAACTGAAAATGAACCCCCAGATAGAGTTATTAATTTAACAGGCTGACAAGCCAAGGACGGGTAATATTCTGCACAGAACCTTACCAACCTAAGACATACGTGCATTGCTTTTGATAATGCATATTCCACCATGGGTAAGGAAGGCATTCTTGTCAGAACAACCTAAGACAGGCACAGTCTTCTTTTATGAAATAAAAAAGGGGGAGATGTGGAGAGCTTTTGAGGCTGCCTGTCAGGAATCTGACATTGGTCATGGACAAGGAAATGAGCTTCAGGTAGGAATCTGACATTGGGCCATGGCAAGGAATTAATTTCAGACAGGAATCTAAACCTTAGGCTAAAACAAAGAAGTAGGCTTCAGGGATGAAAATGACTTTGGGCTAGGACAGGGAAGTAGGCTCAGATATTTTGGTCGTCCTGATAAACCCTTAGAAACAGTGATCATGGGACTTTGTTTATTGCCTTACTTGTTCTTTGACTATTTGTGTTTATTGCTTTGCTTGTTCCTTGACTATTTACATCTATTGTCTTGCTTATTCTTCAACCTAGAACTGACCTTACTAATTGCATGTAATTAAAATGGTATAAAAAGCAGATTGGAAAAAAATAAACCTGCCTCAGCCTCAGAACTGGCTGGGTCATGCTACAATGTTGTCTAATTGTCTTTTTTCTTTTTAATCCTCATTCCTGCTGTGGAGAACCTGTTGACTGAGAGAATCTGTCTCTTAGTCATGGTTGATTTTAGAGAAAGGCTTTGCACTTTCTCTTTTTTCTTTCTTTTCTTTTCTTTTTTTTTGTTTGTTTTTCGAGACAGGGTTTCTCTGTGTAGCCCTGGCTGTCCTGGAACTCACTTGGTAGACCAGGCTGGCCTCGAACTCAGAAATCCACCTGCCTCTGCCTCCCAAGTGCTGGGATTAAAGGTGTGCGCCACCACTGCCCGGCGGCTTTGCACTTTCTTTAGGTTGAACTCAAACTCATGACCCTGTCTCAGCCTCCTGAGCACTGGAATTACACTGCCAAGCCCTACCACTACCAGATGGAAACTTTTATGGATTCCCATGCTCATGGTAAGCAGACCCTGGAGTGTGACCCAGATGCGATGGAACCCACCAGCAATGCTGTACACCCTTTTTCTCTCTGTCTCTTTTGCCTTTCCTTGTAAATTCTCCATCCTTTTTTCTGCTTTGGGGAGGAAAATGCACATTAAGCATACATGGACATCAGGGGACAATTTAGGGGAGTCAATGTTTTCCTTCTACTGAATTTAGCATCTGGGAATCCAAATTAGGTCATTAGGTTTGGTTCCAAGTGTCTTTATCCACTGGGCTTTTTGCCCTCACCCATTTTTTTGTTTGTTGGTTAGAGATGGAATCTTGTATAACCTAAAATGGCATTGAACTAGTCAAAAATGACCTTGAACTTCTGACCCTCTTAAGTGCTGAGATTATAGGTGCATACCGCCATGCCTAGTTTATTCACTTCTGAGAACCAAACCTTCAGCTTCCTGCATGCTAGGTCACTGAACCACAGCCTCTGGCACCAAGGTGAAGTACTCAGTGTGACGTCTAGTGGGTGGGGCCTGTGAGACTCAGTTAAATAGGTTATGTAACCCTGAGCTAACACCATCTGAAACCATGACTCACCAAAGTCACTGACAGGGCTGGAGAGATGGCTCAGTGGTTAGGAGCACTGGCTGTTCTTCCAGGGGGTCCTGAATTCAGTTACTAGCAGCCACATGGAAGCTCCCAACCATCTATAACTGTAGTCCTTTAGGATCTGATGTGCAGATGAACATGCAGACAAAACACCCATGTACAAAGAAATACATAAATAAATCTTGAGCAGTAGTGTTTGCCTTTATTCCCAGCACTCTGGAGACAGAGGAGGGGAATCTCAGAGTTCAAGGCCAGTCTGATTTACAAGTGAATTCCAGGCCAGCTGGAGCTACATTGGTAGATCTGTCCTATGAGAAGAGTGATGAGAGCCAGGCCTCATGCATCTGTGACTTTCTCCTGCCTTTCTTTCTGTATCCTTCCTCCCTGCCTCTTGCTTTTCCCCCCTTTCCTTCTTTTCACTCACCTTTTTCTTTTTTCTTATTTTTTTGGAGGAAGGTGTTTTGTTGTTGTTGTTGTGGTTGTTTTGGTTTGGTTTCTTTACGCCTTCAAGACAAGATTTCTCTCTGTAACCCTGGCTGTCCTAGAACTTGCTCTGTAGATCAGGCTGGCCTCAAACTCAGATCTGTGCTGGGACTAAAGTTGTGTGCCTCCACCACCCTGCAAGAAGGGCGTTTTGAAACAGAGATTTGCATCATCTGTAAAGCAGACCAGGCTCTCTCTCTCAGCAACCCTCTGCCTTGGCCTCCCACAGGCATGAACTACCATGAATAAAAAGTTATCCACACAATAGAGTATGGTCCATCCTTCCTTAGAAGAGTGGAAATTCTAACATACCCTATCTTATAGGTTTAATATGTCCCACAAAGGCCTGGGATTTTCCCAGTGAAAGCATCTGCCTAGCATGTCTGAAGCCCTGGGTTCAAATCTAAGTATGAAGAAAACAAAAATATTCTCTATAGTCTCCTGTGTTGAACATTTTGTCCCCAGCCAGTGCAAGTTTTCGGCGGTTGTGAAAACTTTGTGGGGTGGTACCCAGCTGAAAGGAGACTGTTGGTGCTGGCTAGACTTATGTCAACTTGACACATAAACTAGACTCACCTGAAAGGAAGGACTTTTAATTGAGGAATGTCTCCATAAGACCTGGCTGTAGAACATTTTCTTAATTAGTTATTGATAGGGTAAGGCCCATTCCATTGTGGGTGGTTCCATCCTTGGACTGGTGGTCCTGGGTTCTATAAGGAAGCAGGGTGGGAGCAAGCCAGTAAACCGCACTCTACCACAGCTTCTACTTCAGCTATTGCTTCCAAGTTCCTGCCCTGTTTGAGTGCCTGTCCTGGCTTCCTCCAATGACGAACTACTATCTGGAATTGTAAGCCAAATAAACCCCTTCCTTCCCAACTTGCTTTCACTCATGGTGTTTCCTCAGAGTAATAAAAACCATAAGACAGCTGAACAGTGGTAGTGCCTGCCTTTAATCCCAGCACTCAGGAGGCAGAGGCAGGTGGATCGGTCTACAGTGTGAGTTCCAGGATATCCAGGACTACACAGAGAAACCTTGTTTTGAGTAACAAAAAGAAAGAGAGGAAGAAAGGAGCCCTAAGACACTGTCCAATTTTCCACTGTTACGGATGCAGACTTGAGTCCAGAGGACACCTACCTAGACTGCCATATTTGACGTCCACAAACAAGGAACTGGATCAAGGACATATGAAAAGTGACAGCCATAGAGACAGGAGCTGTACAGACGGCTCCTGTGTAAGAAGACTTGTACAAACATAAAGACCCAAGCCCCACACAAAGTGCAGGATGTTGCCTACCAGCCACACAGAAGCATGTAACATCACTATTGTTGGGGGCAGCTTACAAGAGAATTTCAGGGACTTACTGGCTCCCAGCCTAGACCTAGGTTCAGAGAGACCCTGTTTCAAGAAATAAAGTGGAGGGCTGGAGAGATGGTTCAATGATTAAGAACACTGGCTGTTCTTCCAAAGGTCCTGAGTTCAATTCCCAGCAACCACAAGGTGGCTCACAACCATCTGTAAAGGGATCTGACACCCTTTTCTGGTGTGTCTGAAGACAGCCACAGTGTATTCATATACATAAAATAAATAAATCTTAAAAAAGAAAGAAAGTGGAGTGACAGAACAGAGAAACTGATGTTTTCCACTGGACTCTACCAGTGTCTGTATACCACACATAATTGACACACACACACACACACCCCTCAAGGTTCCAGACTCTGGCCCTTTCTATGTATCCATACTTCAGAGAGCTCAGGCCTTCCAGAGCATGCTCTTTCTGTTGGCCCAGGCCCCACTAGCGGAGAGGAGAGCACCGATCTTCTCATCCACTGGCTTCTAGCACATTTTGCTGGCTTTCTTTACTCCTGTTGGATGATTAATTGGATGACTAATGTTGCTGTTATTTTGATACAGTGTTATGTAGACCTGGCTTGCTTAAAACTTACAATTTAGACCACAGTGGCCCCAAACTCAGTGATTGACCTGCCTTTACTTCCTGAGTACTGAGATAAAAGATGTACATCACCATACACCCAGTCTTTTTCTAGGTGAAATATAAAAGACAGACCTGGTCTTCCCCAGGACAGAACACCAATGACAGATCACAATGTAGTTCCCTGAAGTCCCAGTTGGGAAATCAAGTTGATTGGACTTATACAGTGTAGGTGAGGAGTTACTTACAGGAATGAGAGTGACTCCACAATATCCCCATCATGGATGACAACCACTTCATAGCTGCATAGACAGAGCCTCACTACAGCTACTCTACCACAGTCTGTATCTCCCAGCACCTCCCAAGTCTATGAGCCCATATGCTGCTGGGACAGAATTACATACTGCTATCTAGGAGGTACAGGAAAAGAGAGTGGCTGAAATCTGGTGGAAGGAACCAATGACTTGCCTCAGCACCTCCTGTGGGAGCAACGGAAAGTAGGTTGTAAGTAGACACAGCTGTCATGGCTTCCTCCATTTCTTCTCTCCTGTTTCTGCTTCTCCTCCTCTTCTTCCTCCCCTACCTGCTCCTCCTCTTCGAGACAAAGTCTTTCTACATAGCCCTAGCTGTCCTGGAACCCACTCTGTAGACCATGCTGGCCTAGAGCTTGCAGAGATCCACCTGCCTCTGCCTCCTAAGTGCTGGGATTAAAGGATTAAAGGTGTGTTCAGTGTCTGCTTCATATATATATATATATATATATATATATATATATATATATATATATAAATATAATTATTTTCAAAGCTGGGTGGTGGTGGCACATGCCTTTAATCTCAGCATTGTGGAGGCAGAGAGAAGTGGATCTCTGTGAGTTCAAAGCCACTCTGGTCTACAGAGTGAGTTCCAGGACAGCTGGGGCTGTTACAGAGAAACTCTGTCTCAAAAAAATTATTTCTTATTATTATTGTGGGGATGAGTGCAATATGATTGATATAGCCTCTTTTTTAAAAAAAAGATTTATTTATCTTTTATTTATGTGAGTACACTGCAGCTATCTTCAGACACACACTAGAAGAGGGCATCGGATCCCATTACAGATGGTTGTGAGCCACCATGTGGTTGCTGGGAATTGAACTCAGAATCTCTGGAAGAGCCGTCAGTGTTCTTAACCACTGAGCCATCTCATCAGCCCCTGATACAGCCTCTTTATGTGGAGGTCAGAGAACAACTTGCAAACAATCCTGACATGACAGGAATTAGTTCTTTCCTTCTGCCATGTGGGTTCCAGGAATCCAACTTTGGTCCTCAGGCTTAGAAACAAGAGCCTTTACAAGCCGAGCCATTTCACTAGTCCTCTTTATTTCCCCCAACATGCTGATGTACTGCTGTCATAAGTAGGACAAGAGGGGGCTTGGCCCTTGCCCTCTAATGCCACATTGATAGGTCTTTCCTGATTGGTCTTTGTTCCACACCTTATTTGCATACACACATGTAACCAATCGGGATCCACTTGGTCTAGATCCCAAGATGCAGAGCCTCTGAACTTTCAGACTTTTCTGTTGTGGATTGGTTCTAATGGTATTTGTGTTAATTTGGCTTCCCAAATTACACGGGAACCACACATCTGCCTGCAAGATGTTGAGGGTCCCTGCCCCCAGGTGGCTTTGACTGGTGAATAAACTTGCTGGTGGCCAATGGCTGGGCAGAGAGACAGAGACAGGACTTTAGATTTCCAGGGCAAGGGAACCATGGGAAGGAGGATGATTTAGTACTGCCATGACAAGGAAGCAGGAGGATCAGACAGGAGAGCTGCAGAAGACAGAGTGACAATCATGGAAGAGCCAGGGAAGAGCAGCCCCAAGGGGCCTCTCCCGGATTGGGTTTGGGGTAGCAGAGATGGAATATAGGTTTTAGTAAGTAATAACTCAGAAGTATCAGAGGGGAGGTGTTAGCAACATGGAAGTTTGGGAGTGGCCCAACCATTGTGCCACTTAGGGCATATTAAAAATAAGGCTGTGTGTGTATGTGTGTGTGGATATGTGTGTGGATATGTGTGTGTATGTGTGTGTCTGTGTGTGGGAGGTGTGTGTGTCTTTCATTTGGGAACCTACAACATTGGGGCAGGAGCGAGAAGTGTGCACATCCACCAGGGAGCTTAGAGTGTATTAAACAACTACACATTTCAGATCTGACCTCTGAGCCTGACGACAGATGGGGATTCTCTCCTGCTGGACCAGGGGGTGGCTTGCTCCTTCCTGTCCCTAAACTTGCCAATGGCATCTACAATGGTTCCAACTCCATATTTAAGGAGCTAACCGATTTTCCTGTGTCCAAATGTGTGCTTGCCATAACTGCTTCAGGAATGGTGTGGGCAGGTAGGGGAGAGTGAGCACATGACAACTTTATTTACTTGGGAATAACATCTCACACTGGATAGGATCAGTCAGTGTACAGCCATAACAGCCCAGACAAGAGAACAGAAGACCAGAACTTCCTGATCAGCTTGAGATGCCAACCCTGGGTGGGCAACATGTGCTGCAGCTAGGTACTCCAGTCAGCCACCAGTGGCAATCAAGGGCAGGTCTTCCTGCCTCGTGGGGCAGGAAGGAGCAAGCCACCCCCTGTCTAGTAGGACTGAATCCTCATGTGTAGTCAGGTTCACAGCCTCTGTACTTTGTGATCCTAATTGGTCACATCTGTGTATGTAAATGAGGTGTAAAACAAAAAAAACAATCAGTAACGACCTGACAAATGTGGTGTCAAAGGACAAGGGCCAAGCCTTCTCTTGGCTTTCTTATTGCAGAGAGTTCTCAGCCTAGAGGGTGGCAATGCACTAGTTGCAGCTGGGACTTTGAAACAGTTTCTAGTGACCTAAGTATCAAACCCAGGGCTGCAATTGTGACCCCTGCCTGAAGCTGTGCCGCCAGAGTTGTCTCAGCTGGATAGCTACCAGAGACCATTGTCAGGGCTAGCAACATCCTACCAAGGCAGAGGACCTGTGTGTGGTCCCTAGGATCCACACGGTAGAAAAATAACCAATTCCTCCAACCTGCACACATGTGACCATACACGTAAATATTGTTGAAATATCCCTTCTGCAGCAAAGAGGGACCCCTGAGGAGGCTCAAAAGACACAACAAAGTGAGAAACTAGGACGGGATGGGCTTTTGAAGTTGGACTAAATACACTGTGCTTTATGTCTATAGAGGCCAGGGGGTAGAATATGGAGTTTGAATGAGAGCATCTCTCATAGGTTCATGTTTGAATGATTTGTCCTTGTTTGATGGAACTTTTTGGTGAAGATTAAGAGGTGTGGCCTTGTTGAAATAGGTATCACTGGGAGTAGGCTTTGAAGTTTCAAAAACTCACACCCACATCATTCCCAGTTAGTGGCTCTCAGCTTCTGCTCCAGTGTTATGCTTGCCTGCTGCTTTGCATCATGATGGCTATAGACTCTGGAACTATGAGCTCATATTCAATGCTTTCTTTTATAAGTTGTCTTGGTCATGATGTAACTAAGACACTGGGTAGGCCTGACAATATGAGTTCAGATACCTAGAACTCAAGTAACCCTTGACACAGTAGTACAGTGGGTGTGTACAGCACACTGAAGGGGACATGGAAAACAGAAGACAGGAAAATTCCCAACAGTCTGTGTGCCAGCTAGCTTGACTGTCATACAGAAGTGTGTCACTGAGAGGCCCTGTCTCAGGGTCGAAGGCACTTAATGCCAAGCCTGACAACCTGAGTTCAATCCCCAGAACCCACATGTGGAAGCAGAGAATACACTTCTGAAAAGTGCCCTCTGATCTCCATATGAACACCCTGGCATGTGCACACACACATAAATACATAATTCATAAATGCATAAAAAATTTAAGCTGGGCAGTGGTGGCTTACACCTTTAATCCCAGCACTCAGGAGGGAGAAACAGGCAGATCTCTGAGTCTGAGGCTAACTTGGTCTAAACAGTAGCTTCCAGGACAGCCAGGGCTACACAGAGTAACCCTGGTTCAAAAAAAAAAGTTAAAAAGAGACCCTGTCTCATATAAGGTAGAGAGAACCAACACCAAGGTTATTTTCTGACCTACATATGCCTGAACTCACACAGATAAATACAGAGAACACAGAGGTATACACAAGACATTCACATACACATAGATGCACACATATATACTGGGTTAGAGAGAGGGTGGGAGAGCGGGAGGGAGAGACACAAACACACACACAGAAACACAAACATGTTCAAGGTCATCCTTGAGTACAGGCCATATTTTAGGAGCCAGTCTCAGCAACATAAGTCTCAGTCTAAAAAGAAAAAAATTAAAAATATGTTATGTATGTTAGTACGCTGTCATTCTCCTCTGGTGAGAGGAGGGCATTGGATCCCATTACCGATGGTTGTGAGCCACCATGTGGTTGCTGGGAATTGAACTCAGGACCTCTGGAAGAGCAGCCAGTGCTCTTAACTGCTGAGCCATCTCTCCAGCCCCAAGAAAAAATTTTAAAAACTTAAATTTTACTTTGTTTTCTCTTGTCTTTTTTTTTTTCCAGAACTGAGGACTGAACCCAGGGCCTTGCACTTGCTGGGCAAGGACTCTACCACTGAGTTAAATTCCCAACCCCTTGTCTTTCTTTTTTAAGACTGGGTCTCACTATGTGGCCCTGGCTGTCCTAGACCTCACTCTATAGACTAGGCTGGCTTCAAACTCACAGAGACTCATCTGCTTCAGCCTCCTGAGTGCTAGGATCAAAGGCTTGTGCCTCTATGTTGGACTTGGGTTTTGTGACTATTGAAGCGTGCTGTCATTAACCCAGATCACTCCCTGTAAGTGCTCTTTAGGTCCTCATGGCCCCAGCTGCCACAAACTGAAGCACCCTCCAACAAGCAAGTGGTCAACCCAGATAATTGAAACTTAAGCCTTGAGCAACTGGATAGTGGGGTTTTCTTTTCCTTATTTCTTTTTTTGAGACAGGGTCTCATGGTATAAGCCTTAAAATCACAGAAGCCCACCTGCCTCTGCTTCTCAGACTCTATCTCTCAAGTTTTGCTTTTTTCAAGATAGGCTCTCAGCATCTCAGGATGGCCTGTAATTCACTATATAGTCTTGAACTGATCCTCCTGCCTAAACCTCCTGTGTGCAAAGATTACAGGTGTGAGCCAATACCATGCCTAGTTTGAGGTACTGGACGTGAATGTATGCTAGGCAAACATTGTCTCAACTGAGCCTCATCCCCTTTGAAATTCTGTTTCTTTGTTTTATTATCAAAGAAGCTAGTCTACCTTAACCCCCTCACCCACTCGCTCTGGCTGAGCCTTGCTCAGGGCAAAACAGAGAAGCCCTAGCTGGGCATGTAGGGGGCTCTAGCGCCCTCTGGTGCCCTTTCATCAGAACAAGCACATGCACGACCACCCCAAAGCCCACCTCTTCTGTTGTGGAGTGACCAAATGCTAGCCATGGGACATGCAGGCAGTGGCATATATCTTTTGGTAAAAAGAAACAAAGGGCTAGAGTTATGGAGCAGTGGGTAAAGTGCTTGCTGTATAAGTGTAAGGGCTGGATTTGACCTCTGGGACCACACGAGAAGCTGGAAATACCAGCGTTCCAGGCTGTAGTCCCATCACTGGGGAGGCAGAAGTTTGCTCAGCCTGCTTTCTTACAGAACTCAGGACCACCAGCTCAGGAACAGAACCATACACAATGGGCTGGGCCCTCTCTCACTGATCACTAATTTAGAAAGTCCCCTACAGGCCTGCCTGCCTACAGTGCAATCTTACGGAGGCTGTCTCCTCTCAGATAATGCTAGCCTGTGCCAAGAGGACATAAAACCATCTAGCACATCATACACCTGGCTGCTCTTGGAAAGGACACAGATTTCGTTCTCAGCATCCATGTTGGGGTTAGAGAGATAGCAAGTGTGCTTACAAGGGACCCAGATTCAGTTCCCAACTCCATATGGTGGCTCACAACCACCTGTAACCCCAGCTCCAAGGAGAAATCCTCTTCAGTCATCCAATGGCACTACACACGTTTCACAGATAAACATCCATAAACTAATCTAACAGTAAAATCTTCAAATAATTATCTCCCCTGGGTGTGTACTCAGACACATCACAGTTTGTGTTTGAGGTCAGAGGATAACTGTGGAGTTCTCTCCTTCCACCTTTCTATTGTTTTTGTGTTTTTCCAGACAGGGTTTCTTTGTCTTGGCTGTCCTGAAACTAGTTCTATAGACCAGGCTGGCCTCAAATTCACAGAGATCCACCTTCCTCAACCTGCTGAGTTGCTGGGATCAAAAGTGTATGCCACCACTGCCTGGCTCCTTCCACTTAAAAAAACAAAAACAAAACCATTTTTTTAACCTTCCTCTCTTCAAGCCCCTCTCCATCCACTCTTGTGGGTGCTCTAGGGTCGTGCTTGGTGGTCGACATCTATTTGTTTACTACATCCCCATGTAGCTGTGGCTGGCCTGGAACTCACAGACATCTTATTGTTTCTGGTACTAGAATGGGAGCTAGGGCAAGTGTATGCTAGGCAAGTGTTCCCAGTGACATCAACACCACTGTGTCATAGCTCAGGCTAGATTTAAACCATTGTGATCCTCCTGCCTCAGCCTCTTCTTGGCTGTGATAATAGGTGCAAGCCACAGTGCCTAGCTTTATACTTCATTATTTAGGAAATAACAGCAGGAATCTGTGACAGTTTTTCCTAATCTACTTTATTGTTGAGTTTTTTTTTATGTTTGTTTGTTTTTGTTTTGAGGTAGGGTCTCATTTAGCCCAGGCTGGCCTTTAACTGGATCACTACATAGTTGAGGGTGGCCTTGAGTATTAAGGAGTTTCCCTTTAGTCTTACTGTGCTCTCAGAGAAATGTGCTGAGATTACAGGTTGTACATGATCTATTAACAGTGCTCAGGCTGGAGCCTGGGGCTCCCTACATGCCAGGTAAGCACAGCTGAGTGCCAGCCACCCTTGTCACACCATTCCACCTTGGTTGGCTCCCTGGGTGGAGAACCTGCCACAAGAGGGCTAGCTGTCCCTGTCAAGGCATCAAACCCAGAAGGGGGCAGGTGGCTAGCTAAAAAGTATACATCTCAATCATGAAGAAGAGCTTCAGGGGCTGGCTCACAAAACACATGGCTTTAATGGAGAACAGGTATGGATGACCAGGCTGCATACCTGGTGACTTGACTGGGCTAAGCAAACATTGGTATGTGCAAGGTAGTACCTGGCTGGCTAAGGGCAATGGAGTCTAAGGACTGTCTTCCCCCTCCAGGGCCTACACATCACCCTGAGAGGTGTCCTCCTGAAGTCCGGGCTGTAGTCTACAGACGAGGATGGAACCGATAGCTCATGTCCCAATGTTTGCCTCTTTTGCAGATCAGGCAAGACACAGGTTCTAGCAATGGATGTAGCCCTTCCCTATGGCACCAGCTTCTGCCACCACATTCCATTCCTGAAAGCCAGTAAATGGATGAAGCAGCTTGTATCTGCTGTGCTTCACAGAATGGAAGCTGCATGGAGCTTCCCTAGCCACTCCCATGAGGGTCCGTCAGGCCTGGACAAAGCAGGCACAGCTCTGTGAGTGTGAGGCCAGCTTGGTCCACATGTGAGTTCAAGGACAGCCAGGGCTATATATTGAGACCTTGTTTGGGAGAGGCTGGGAGTTGGCTCAGCTGTTAAAGAGCATTTGTTGCTCTTGAAGAGGATTCAGGCCTTACACACACACACACGCACACACAGACTGAGACTTACTCTTCTTTTATGACCTGTATAAAAGGCTGCCACCAACAGGTGTAATTCAGATTCACCTCAATAGACCCAGATTAAAAGTTAGTCTTCCCAGGCTGGAGAGATGGCTCAACGGTTAAGAGTACTGACTGTTCTGCCAGAGGTCCTAAGTTCAATTCCCAGCAACCACATGCACTCTTCTAATATGTGTCTGAAGACAGCTCCAGTGTATTCATATAAATAAATCTTAAAAAAAAAAGAAGAAGAAAGAAAAAGTTGGTCTTCCCACTTCAAATGATTTAATGAAAAAAAAAAATCTCTCAGGAGTGTACCTAGCCCCTTAGGATTCAGTTAATTCCAGATGCAGTCAAGTTGAAAGCCAAGAAGAGCTATTACAGCTAATGTAACAAAAAGGATGGAAAGCTGTGCACAGGACATACCTGTTATCCCAGGACTCAGGAGGCAGAGACAGAGTAAAGAGTTTAAGGTCATCCTTGGCTTCATACAAGTTCTAGACTATGCAGGGCTACAGGAAATTCTGTTTCATGACAAAAGGGAGGAGCTGGATTTTGGACCAGAGTTTAGGTAAGTTACTGAGTAGTACTAGAATTGAGGTTTTCCCCTTTCAATTGTTCATGCTGTGTATCTTGTATATGAGTGCTGGAACATGTATGCACAGCAAAGGTCAGAGGAGAAAGAACTCTTTCAATTATGGGGATCAACCTCCGATTATCAGGCTCAAATGGCAAGCATGTCTACCCACTGAATCATTTTGCTGACTAGCTTTAAAAAAAAGTTTATAAAAATTATACAGAGCTGGGGAAATGGCTCAGTGGGCACGACTTGCTGCTCTCGCAGAGGGCCTGGGTTCAGGCACAGTAGCCGTATGGTAACTCGCAACCACCTGTAACTTTCAACAGGCGATGTGATGCCCTCTTCTGAC
Organism: Grammomys surdaster; assembly: GCF_004785775.1. Classification (NCBI taxonomy): domain Eukaryota; kingdom Metazoa; phylum Chordata; class Mammalia; order Rodentia; family Muridae; genus Grammomys; species Grammomys surdaster. The sequence continues at coordinate 2,579,342 of NW_021604598.1, read as the reverse complement.
CCTTCTGAGCACTGCACTTATGTGGTACATATGCATTAATACAGGCAAAACAATCAAAGACATAAAACGAACCTTAAAGTTGTGTATGATGTGTGAGAGTAGGCATAACCCCGCGGGGCACACTTGTCGAGGTTACAAGAGAACTTCTGGGAATCAGCCTTTTTTGTTGCTGTTTAAGACAGGGTCTTACAATGTAGCTCTAACTGTCCTGGGAACTCAAGAGATCCACCTGCCTCTGCCTTCCAAGTCTGAGATTAAAGGGGTGCATCACCACACCTGGCAATTTATATCTGTTTTGTTTGTACATACACAGGCCTTATGCTTTCAGTTCACAGAAGAGGGTACAGTATCACCTGAAACAGGAATTAACGGATGGTAGGAAGCCACCATGTGACTACTGGGAACTGAACCCAGGTCCTCTGCAACAACAGTAAGTGCTCTTACCCACTGAGCTGAATCTCCAAGTCCTTTCAAACAAGGTTTATTTACAACAAGGGATGACATTATTTAACACCTTTTAGCACGGAGGTGCCAGAATGTGACCGACAGACAGAGTACTTGCCTTATATTCCACACTATTTGGGAGGAAGGAATTGCCCTCCCCCACAAAATAAAGTATGGTTAGACAGCTTAGGATCAAAGACAATAGGCACATCTCTGCCAGGGCATGCTTGTCAAGGTTAGAGGATAACTTCTGGGCATCAGTCTGCAAACTAAGTGAAGGGGCTGTGAGCTGGAGTGCAAGTGACTGTCATAGACTCGAAGAGGCTCACAGAAGCATTTTCCTATGTTTTCTTCCCCTACCCCCTCTCCCTCTCAAAGACAAGGTTTCACTATGTAGACCAGCTGGCCTTGAACTCAGATATAAGCTCACTTATATTAGCCTCCAGGAATGCTGGGATCAAAGGCATGTGTCCAGTCTGTACCCAAACCTCTTTTGGAGACAGGGTCTCTCGTTGAACTTGAGCTGGTTCGCAGGCAAACTCTTGGTGTTTACCTGTCTTCAGGCCCCCAGTGCTGGGCTTGACTGTGTGGAGGCATGCCCTGCTCTGCATGTGGGTACTGGCTACTTCAATTCAGGGCCACATGCTTGTGTTTTATCTGCTAAGCCATCTTCCTTACCTGAACATTGATTTTTCCCCCTCTCTTTAAAATTGAGATGCATGACATCTTGGTTATCCCCTACAAGGCTGAGGGAACACTGGAAGAAAGGACAGACAAACAGAAGAGCTCGAAGAAGTGGAGAGTGGTATGAAACACTAACTTTCAAGCAGGATCCTGCTGTTGTACTTAAATAATCTAGTGGAATTAATTTTCTTCCCATCCATCAAGTGGGTCTTGAGGGTCAGACTCAGGTCATCAGGGTTTATGGCAATGAAGTGCCTTTTGAACTGAACCTTCTTACAGTCCCTAGCTGTTGTATTCTTGAACTCACAGCATTGTTTGTGATCACCTGTACAAGATCTCCACAAGACTAGAAGAGCCCTCCCTCTATGGGGATTTGTGTGTCAGTAATAGTTGCTAAAGGGAGGGAGGGAGAGAAACTTCCTCAGAAGTATATTTCCAGTCACTGGAAAGGTTTCCATGAGGCTGTAATCAAGTTTAAATCCACACACAAAACCATACAAATAGAAGTAAGTGCTAGCTCTAGGGAGGTAAAGGCTAGTTCTAGGTCTGGGCCAGCCTGATCTATATCATTCTAGGCCATCCAGGATTACATACTGAGACAGACAGTCTCTCTCTCTCTCTCTCTCTCTCTCTCTCTCTCTCTCTCTCTCTCTCCCCCTCCCCCCCCCTCTCTCACATACACACACACAGAGGTGCTAACTGGGAAAAGAGGAAGCATATAATGGGAGTGGATTGCAAGAAATGGTAATGGAGAGTGAATAAAAATATTTTATATACACATAAGAAAATCCTTTAGTGAATCTTATTATGAGCCACCACTAGTAAATATTAATTAAAACATAATTCAGATGTGGATTTTTTTTTTGGAACCTGTATTACCTCTTAATTTAATTTTTGTGTGTGAAAGTCACAGAACAACTTGGAGGAGTTAGTTCTTTCTTTCTCACCTGAGTTCCACTCAGGTGGTTGGCTTGGCTGAACATGTCTTCCCCTGCTGAGCCGCTTGACCAATCCAGAAGACATGAATTAACATCATCATCTGGCCAGAAGACTTTGACTCAAGACCTACCATATGCAGGAGGTGGTGGCACACGCCCTTAATCCTCCCACTTGGGAAGCTAAGACTGGGGGGAACCTCTTGAGCTCTTGGACAGGCAGGTCTCCAAAAACCCAGGTCTTGAAAAATCAACCAAACAAATACCATACTTTCAATACTTTCAATATATCTGATAATGAATGAAAGAGGCAAAACACAGAATCGCACCACCAGGACTGAGAATAGCTCAGTGTACAGCACATCCTTAGTCTGTGTGAAGCCCTCCCACCACCAACAAACTCATGACCAAGATGACTACTTCATCTCCTGCTTTTATTGACAAGCCACAGTCCACCTGACATGGGTAGTTTTGCTTCCCTAAGATTTTAGCTTGAAAGGTCCAACCCATGTGCCCCATCCTGTTCCTTTCCAACTGTTTCCAAGGTCCCTGCAGTTTAATGACACATGACTGCAGGTACACTCTCGAATCAGAACATGTTCCAGCCTTCCACCATGCTTGCAATTGCTGCCACACATATATACAGTAAAATTTGTTTGCCTCTGCATCTGTCTCCTGCACTGACAGTAATATACAACATTACTAGTTAAGACAAGCAAGGTCAAAGGTCCTCAAGGACCACATAAGATTATCAAACAAAACAAAAACCCCAAGGACTGGGGGTACAGTGCTTGCCTAGTATGTACAAGCCCCTGGATTTAATATCTAGCCCAAGTACCCAACAATAATAAAAACCACACAACAGAAACATTTCACTTCATTTGTGAAGTGTAGGCAAGAGGATCCATTATTCAGTCATCCTTTGCTATACAGTTTGAGGCTGGTCTGGGCTGTGAGACCACTTCTCAGAAACAAAACAAACCAAAAAAATCCAATCTGAGAAGCAGACAAACCTCTGAGTTTAAGGGCAGATTGTTCTTCATAGCCAGTTCTGTGGAAGCCAGTGTAACAAACAAACCAAAAAACACAACAAACAAAAGCCTCAAACACATACATTTCAGCTACAACTGAAAAAGAAAAATCGGAGGTTAGGCACGCTGGCACACGACTTTAGTCACAATCTTGGGAGGTGATTTAGGAGGATCTTTAAAATATGTACGTGGATGTTTTGTCTGTGCACCGCCATGTGCCTGCCTAGTACCCAAGTACGTTAGATTCTCTGAACTAGAGTTACAGATCAGGCTGTTGAGAACTGAATCAAGGTTCTCCAAAGGAAGGAACAGTCAGTACTCTTTGACTAGCTTGGGAAACACAGATCTTCCTCAAAAAAATTCACAGATATACACTACCAAAAGAGGGTTTAGGGGATTGGTCTTAGGATCTTGGGAGTCACTGGCACTCAGGACGTCTTTGTAGCCCCATAAATGAACAGGACAAATGCGTGGGCAGTGCACTGCGGTGCACTAGAGCTGATGCAGGAGTCAGGGCCAGACTGGGCATATGGGAGTCACAGTCTCACAAACCAACCAAATAAACAAAAACCCCAAAACCAAAAGCCCATTTTTGTTCTGCTTTTGCAGTGCTGGAAATGCAAGCCAGGAACCAAGGCAAGCTAGACAAATGCTCTACCCTTGAAGTACATCCCGAGTTGCAAAGGCTACACAGCACAGGTTCCTTACTAGTGGTTCTGGGGCGATAAGCATAATAAAGTCACAATGAGGGTATTTTCTCTCTATACATCTCACCAACTGCACCATCCGTGGCCAACAGTTTGCCCGTGCCTGGTGACCTGGGGGCAGCCTTCAGTTTCATCTGGAAACATCGGACTGAACGAGTGAATCAGCTTCGCTCAAAGCTAGCCGATCCTTTTTCTCCTTCTGTAGCACCTGCTCCTCCCACAGCGCCTGGTCCACTTGATCGTCGGTGAGTACAATCGGCTTGTACTTCTCCTCGAACAGCCTCTCATTGGCCTCAGAGTGCAACTGGTGAGGCCCGACGACGCGGAGGTGCGCAGGCAGGTGGAGAAACTCGTCGTCGTTGATGTCGCAATCATGCATGCGGTTCTCCAGGATCCACCAGCGGCCCACGAACCCCACGTCAAGGACCCGGCCCGGAAAGTCGACCCAGCGTGGCTGCAGGTAGCGGCAGCGGGCCTGGTAGAGGCTGGCCTGGGCGTCGAAGGGCGCTTCGTAAACCAGTGAACAGAATCCCAGGTTCACGTGCCGCAGCCGTCCGCGGCCCCTCAGCCACAGCAGGCGCTGCAAGAACGCTTCCGAGTGGCGGTTGCGTGTGGCCGGCGCCAACAGCAAGAGAGAACCTGATGCGTCAAGCAAAGCCTCCTCGAATGCCGCCTCGCTGGGCGCCAGCGCGCAACACGCTGCAGCACCGCCCAGCAGTCCCATGTACACCGCCGCGCGGCCCGGTCGAGCTCGCGCCGCAGCCGCCGCGTCTCCGCACGCCTCGGCGTAATCCCGAAGCAGTGAGCGGGCCCAGGTGCCTGAGGGGAAAGAAGCGCCGCGGTGACAATGATTCAGCCACTCGGGCCACCCACCCTGCAGCCACTACTCACCCAGTCGCGTCCACACCCCTGGCTTAACCACCACGGTCGTGGCACCACTTGCCTCTCCTCCCGCTTCACTGCGCCCACGGGACCAGAATCTCTTAAGAGCTGCTGTCACCATCATTTTCCGGAGGTTCCTCAGCCGAGTGGAAATGTATAGCGTCGGAATGAAAAAGTCCGGAGAGGAACTCCTGCGCAAGCGCAAGATACAGGAAGTAGTTTCCCACTGGAAGACAGTAGGAGACGGACCTAGTGCCGGATGTTGCCGTTGCGTCGAGAAGGGTGGGCTCTGACGGGTAGGCGGGCGGCGCGCACGCGCACGGAGCAAGAGCCACGCCAGCTTAGGTAGCCTCAGGTGAGGAAGGTGGGGTGCATCTACAGGGATCTGGCTTGGCGCTGAAGCTCCACTTCGCGTGTTAGGCTCCATGCAGGAGTCTAAACGGAAGCGTCAGTCTTGGGGAGGGCTGTGGGACTGATGCGTTTCTGTCCACAGAGTGCGATGCGGTGACACCTCCAAAGAATCATGGCAGCGGCTGACGAACTGGCCTTCCACGGTGAGTGGAGCCCGGAAGTGGTTAGAGTTCCCACTCCTGTCCTAGGCTAGAACCTTAGGCTGCTGGGTCCCAGACCTCAGGTTCATCCTTGCAGTCAATTTCTGCTCCTTCCATGAACTCAAAAAGGCACGTCACAGTCTCCAACTCTGCACAGGACCTAAATTGAACCCCATCTTAGTAGACGAACAAACCTACCTATGCATCAAAACTGAAAAAAACTCAGCCATTAGGGGAGGGCTGTGAAGCAGCCATAGTCCCAATATATGAATAAACACTGGGCCAAAGAAAATTTCAGACTCCAAACACCTATGCCCATATTCCCTCTCCGTAGAGTTCGAGGAAGCCACAAATCTTCTGGCAGAGACCCCAGATGCAGCTACCACTAGTCAAAGTGCTGAGCTGACCTCCCGAGATCACGTGGCTGTGGCTGTGGGTTCAGACATTGGCTATGGAGCCGAAGTAGGGGAGGAAGAGGATGACAAGACATCAGTGAGTCTCCTAGGCCCCGAAGCTCTGCCTCTGTCCTTACTCTGGCTGAGCAGGCAAGTTCTGAAAGTTTGTCTTATAGCTTCTACAGGAAGAAAAGCCACAGCCCAGATTCTGGACGTTTGACTACTATCAGAGCTTCTTTGATGTGGACACTTCCCAGGTGAGTCATGGGACATTGGTGGTAAGAACTTGGGAGTTTCTTAGGGTTCAGGCACTATACTTGAGAACTGAATTTGGATGGGATGGGTATGGTGGGGCTGGGAGGCAAAAGCTGGGTTACAAAGTAGATGTGGATGGGTGCGTGTCTTAAAGCCAGTATGTTTCCCAATCGGGCCAGCCTCTAGTAATAAACCAGGTCCACTGAGAGGGTACATCCTGGAGATGTAAGAGGGAGACCATCCAGAACTTAGGGACTGTCCTTACTTTGACTGGGAGGAGAGGCTGCAAGAAGCTGAGAGCAAGGTGGCAGGCCTGAAATCCACCTTCATAGTGGTGACATGTTCAAGCTCATTCAGGTAGGATGTGCTGGCAAGATAGTGGATGTCTCTCAGCATGCTAGGATTCTCATTCTGGACCTTGGGCTTTGCTCTCCAGGTCTTGGACAGGATCAAAGGCTCTCTGCTGCCCCACCCTGGCCACAATTTTGTGCGGCACCACCTTAGAAATCATCCTGACCTATATGGTAAGTGGGGGGGGGGTGTATGTTTGAATCAATGGATCACTCAACATGGGACTGTGCCAGGCCCTGACAGGGCAGTCATGCACGAAGAGCAAAACTTGTGTTTAGTTGAGGGAGACACCAAGATGGGAAGCAGAAAGTGGTAGCTTTGACTAACTCAGGGTGAATGGCATTGTTGTCTGGAATAGGGAAGTCAGGAAGGTCCTTGAGTAGGGTAAGCAAATGAGTCATGCTGGCGAAAGGTGGTGAAAGGCTTAGAAGAGGACCCAGAAAGCTTGTAGGTACCATGGTGGAAACAACTGAGTTGCATGGTAGCAAATGTCCTTGCAGTGGATGGAGGAGCTGGGAGGTCATGAGTAGGGGATGAGTGCACAGGTCCCATAGAGTGGTGCGAAGGGATCTTACTCAAGTATTTCCAGGATCTCATCTAGCACTGGAAAGTGAGGGCAGAAGCCAACAAGAGCAGGCAGGGCACAGACATTACAATGGAGTCTGCCCTACAACCTCGAGGAGTGAGGAAGGCCAGGGTACTTTCTACCCAGTCCACTAACAGAGTTGCCATGGGTAGACTGGAAAAGCTGGACAGGTATGAGGAGCAGACCAAGTGTCTAGAGGCCCAGGTCTTACATGTGAAGTTCAAGAAATAAGCACATGAATCCAGGGCCCTGGGACAGTTTGGGAGTGGAGACATGAAGGTGGAATGCATGAAGCCTCTGGACAAGATCCTGCCCACAGTGGAGAACCACCAAGCCTGTTCTACCTGTAGGCCATTTTGTCAGAGAAAAGAGCTAAGTGCTTGAGGCATTTGGAAGATATTTCCAGAAAGACAGGATGAGCCCAAATACAGCACTTGTCAGCAGTGACCTTGAGAGAGTCTAGGGGTCTTAGCACACTTGATTTAGGACATAGGCACACTCCCCAGAAGGAATGTACCTGGGACTCCATATCCTCCTTTGCAGGCCCCTTCTGGATCTGTGCTACCCTGGCCTTTGTCCTGGCAGTTACTGGCAATCTCACTTTGGTGCTTGCACAGAGACGAGATCCCTCCATTCACTACAGTCCCCAGTTCCACAAGGGTAAGCAGGGTGGGTGGGCTCAGCTCCTTGATGCCAGGGTCCAAGAGCATGCATTGACTGCCCACTTTGCATCTCCAGTGACAATAGCAGGTATCACCATCTACTGCTATGCGTGGCTAGTGCCGCTGGCACTGTGGGGCTTCCTCCGGTGGCGTCAGGGCACAAGAGAGCGCATGGGGCTGTACACCTTCTTGGAGACTGTCTGTGTCTATGGCTATTCACTCTTTGTCTTCATCCCCACTGTGGTGAGTCTAGCTTGGCCCTGGGGACTGCTGGGAGCTACATGGCCCACCAGTATGGTCACCAGCTATACGTGTCACATTAGGTCCTGTGGCTTATCCCAGTGCAATGGCTACAGTGGCTCTTTGGAGCCCTGGCCCTGACCCTGTCAGCTGCTGGGCTGGTGTTCACACTGTGGCCTGTTGTCCGAGAGGATACACGGCTGGTAGCTGCGGCACTACTGTCTACTGTGGTGCTGCTTCACGCTCTCTTGGCTCTAGGCTGTAAGGTAGGTTCCAGGTAGTCCTCACCAGGGCTGTGGAGTGGAGTTTGCTGTCTGCCACCCAACTGTACTTTCATCCTGAGGTCTCTCTGCAGCTGTACTTCTTCCAGCCACTGCCTCTGGACCATGTGGTACCCCAAGCCACACCTGTATCTCCCAGTGTCCTGCTGCCCAGTTCAGTCAAGCCCATGACGACCTTCTAGGAAGGCTCACAGGTGAGGCACCAGTTTCTGTTTTGGCCGAGGGTGCCCCTTCCTCCTGGGACCATTCCTAGGAGTCTTTCTTTTTCAGGCCAAACTCAAGGGGGAAGCTACTAGTCCTGCCCTCCGTATGAAGATTGGAGGATTCTTGGACCCTGGAGACTACCCTGCTGTTTTGCAGGCTTTTCTTACAAAGCAAACACTTTTATTTTCTATGCAAAGGTGATCCAGAGAATTTATATAAAGGTGGGGAGGGGCAGCCGAGCAGGGAGTATTACTGATGGACAGGAGAGCCTGGTTTCCCAGCCGCCTGAGGGCCCTCTGATTCCCTGACAGGTCAGGGGGGTGGCACAGAGCAGCTCCAGCCTTTGCCAAGGGGTACCTGTGGCAGGCAAAAGCCCAGCCTGAGCTGTGGCCATTGAGATGGGGACTCTAGGGCGAGGGAACAGAGGAAACTGCCTGTGCTTATTAATCACCCTTCCTTGTTTGCTCTTCTTTTTGTCTGGGGAGAGGTCCCTGCTAGGCCCCTTCCCAGGGACGCTGTCTTGAGAGAGGGGTAAGTGGAACATGAATGCGGAGGGAACACACAGGCCTATGTTAGCTATCAGGAGAGGACGCCTTCCTTCTGTGACAGATCTTTGAGGTTTCTTGTATGCCTCAGTGACCCACTCTGGGCTGCCTGTTCCAGCTTTTGATGGAGGGGGACCTTCAGGGCTCAGGACCGGACAGTAGCAGAAAGCAGGGGCTAGGCCTTTGGACAGCTGGGTGGTTTGTACATTCAAGTTTGAGGTGAACCCTTTGGTGGGAGGGGGCTGCGCCTGCCTTGAAGGCTCGGCAGGGCCACCCCTCACCTAGAACCTCTGGGCCTAGGGACAGGGGCTGCTGGCTTGGCCCGGCCAGCCGGGTTTCTCAGAGGGTCTGTGGGTTGACACTGGTTCTTTTCGTAAAAAAATAAAATTAAAAAAAGCAGCATGTCACGCCCATGGTGACCATGTGGCCTGGTAGTTGAAGGAGAGGTCCAGCTGGCTGTGCTGCCACCCCAGGTGAGGGGAGGTGCAAGGACAGGTTGTGGGGTGGGTGCTGCCAGGTCTGTGGTGGCAGCTGCTGGCCTCCTCCTGCCTGGTCAGTTGCAGCTGTGGGGATTGGGGGGAGGACTTGCCTCTTCCAGCAGATGTCAAAGCCAGGTCAGAGTGAAGAGTACAGAACAGGATGAGGGCTGCCCCAGGATCTCATGTAAAGTATGGCAGCAATATGCGCTTGGGACCAGAGGTTGGGCTGGGGGTACTTGAGGGCAGCGGCAACATCGTGTACAAAAATGTCCAAGTTCCCATAGCAAAGAGGGCTGTGACCGGGTGTTCACGCTTCTCCAGAACAAGGGGGACAGCCACCGGCTGTGCCGGGCCTGGACTTCATTTGGTTTCCTGGTGCTGTCAGTGCGCAGTGCTGTCGCGGCTGGAGGCACCTAACTCCCATAGTGCATGGTGTTGGTCGGGATGGACATGGGCGAGGCCATAGAGATGGCAGGGCCACCCATGGTGAACTGGTTGTTGACTGCATAGTGGGCACTGGAGCTACCGCCGCCTCCCTGGGCACCTGAGGAGCCTGTGGGGCAGGTCATGGGCACTGAGGAGCCAGCATGACCCCTGAGCCTGCCTGGCCCCCACTGGTAGCTTGAACGTGTGCGCAGGCCAGGCGGGAGGTCCCCCGCCCACGGCCCCGCTACCCTGTTACCTTGGACAATGCCCGTGCTCATTATGGAGCCCATCCGGGAGTGGGTGTGATTGACAATCCCTGTGTTGGCTGCGCAGCGACAGGGAGGAAAGAGGGAGGGAGGGAGATGTCACCGCCCCCAGCCTGCCTGGCCCACTCCACTTTCATGGATGGTGTGGGAAGGGCAGGTGGAGTGGTGACAGGTGAAAGTAAAGAGATACACAGGGCTAGAGTCCCCAAGGAAGAGGAAGAAGTGACCACGACAGCGACAGTGGTGGCAGAGAACCAAGCACTGGTTTAACTGGCCACTGGCACATCCCAGTCCTCCCCTGCCATGCCATAAGTCCCAGGGGACACTCACCTAAGGGAATCAGGTTGTTGTGACCCACACTGGAGCCGCCAGCAATAACACTGCTCAGGTCATACGCAGTAGGCATTCCTAACCAGAAAGTAGGTGTTAGGGGTGGGGCAGGCTCTGGGGACTTGGGGTCCATGTTGCCACCAAGCCATGTCTGGAAATAATATTCAGACTCACCAGCCACGGCCACCCCGCTGCTGAGATTGTAGGTGCTTCCCGTGTTCCACATATTCTCCGAAGGAGACGTGTAGTGTGAGCCAGGTGGGGGTGATGGAGTTGTACCTGTGTACCTATGGCAGACATTAACTGTGGGCAGGGCTGTGGGACTCCTGGTGCCCTCTCCCCACTAAAACCTTGCACTACCTGAAGAAGGGGTTCTTTAGATCCAGCAGGTTACTGGATTTGGAGCCTGTCTGGTCCACCTGTGCCACAATACTGATGTCATAGCTCTGTCTGGGGGAATAGAGAGGGTGGCTGTGAGGCAGCTGGGCTGGTAGACCCCTGTGCCTATCCAGCCCTAGATGGGTGGCAGGGTGCACCTTTTGTTGGCAATAAGCAGACATGTCCCTGAGAGCGTGTCCCCGGCCTTGGCAAACAACGGTGACTGGAAGAGGCACCGGACCTGGTACCAGTGGGTCAGGGGCTCTGTTGGGGCTGTGGATAGCCACACGGTCATTCTGTCAAGAAGAGAAAAATACACTTCATTGAGTTGGCATGACCATTTGTGCTACTACCCCACACTCCTTGACACCATCCCCAAGGGCCTTCCCTGAATGGTCCTCTGGGGTCTCAGGGCTAAGACTGGCTGTACTCTAGGAGCACAGCCAACCCATGGCCATTGGGTCCCTGCTCACCCTGATACCCATGTACTGAGACAAACACATTTAAGGGACAGGTACACAGGGTGGCTGCTGAGGAAATGACAACCATTCCCTCCCCCCTTGTTTTTCCTGGGTTTTAGATGAGAAGAACCTAAGGAGTTATGACATAGCCAAGCCTAGAGGCCATAGGTACAAGGAGTCCCAGCAGTGCCATACTTACATGGAGCCAATGAACGCAACATCAAACCAGAAGGCCAAGCCATGGACCAGCCCTGAATGCAGCATGTGGAATTTGAATGGGATTTCTATCCTGCAAGGCAAAGGGCAAAGGGCTTGCTGTAAAAGCCCAACCTAACAGGAGAGTGGGAGGGGTAGCAGGACAGCAGCTGGCCATGAGTGACCAGGGAGTTGACAGTACATGACTGTGAGAAGGAGGTGCAGGGGTGGGTACCAGTGGCCTTGGGTGCTCGGGGGGATGAAGGCTACCTGTGCAAATCGCCTTCTTTGGCTTCTAAGAAGTTCACCGTGTACTTGACAGATTTGGCCATCAGGATCCGGATGTCAAATGTGTCCTGTAAGACGACAGATATGACCCAGCTTATGCTCCAAATGCCACAGAAGAAGGGGAGAAACTCAATGCCCTTCCCCCATCCCCCAGGCCTGACAATGGCACTAACTTCTGCTATCTTGCTAAAGCCTGTTTGCCATTCTCATTAGGTACAACACCAAGGACAGTAATTAGACTACACTCCTCAAAATGTCATACTAACAAGAAGGTTGAACTCAGCCGGTGAGTTCCAGGCCAGCCAGGGCTACAGAGAAACAGGAGGCTGACTGGCAGTGCTGGAGATATGGCTCAGTTAAAATCACTGGCTGCTCTTCCAGAGGACCCAGGTTCAATTCTCAATATCCACATGGCAGCTCACAGCTCCAGTTCCAGGGGAACTGATACCTTCTTATGACCTTCTTGGACTCTAGGCATAACAGTGGTAGAAGCAAACACCCATACATATAAAGAAGTTCCGGGAGCTGCATTCAGGTCCTCAAGCTTGCATAGCAATAAGCACTTTAGCAACTGAGCCATTTTCCTACTCAGGCCTCATCCTCTTGGTCACCTTGCCAGTGTCCTGAGTTCTGGGATTCCAGGTGTGTGCAGCAAGACAGCGCAGTCGTCCTTCTTTTTTACTGAACCCTGGGCCTCATACATATGAGATATGCAGTCTGCACTGAGCCTTAGCAACCCTAGGATGGTAACCAAACCAGAGTGGTAACACCTAAATTCCTACCTACTCAGCAAGTGGTGGCACATATTCATCTGAGCCTAGGTTAAGCAAGATGTGAAGATCTAATTTAGAGAACAAAACCAGGAGCCTGGCCCAGTGTCTCAGTGCCTTTAATCCTAGCACTCTGGAAGCAGAGTCATGTCCATTTTTGAGTTTGAGGCCAGCCTTGACTTTATAGTGAGTTCCAAGCCAGACAGGGCCACACAGTGAAACCCTGTTTCAAAGAACCAAAAGGGCCACTCAGCTGGTTCAGCAGGTAACGGCACCTGCTGCATATAGAGGCCTGCTACCTAAGTTTAATCCCTGGAATGCATATACATGTTGCCAAGTAACACACAGAAATTTAAAAAGCCTAAGTAAAAGATGAATTCAGCATCAGTGACACATGCCTGTACTTTCAGCATTTGGGAGGCCGAGGTGAATAAATTGGAAGTTTAAGGCTAGTCTGGGCTACACAGTGAGTTCCAGGTCAAAGTTAGTGAGACTCCCATTTAAAACAATAGAAGAGAAAGCTAAAGAGCCAATAGAACAGTGAAGAGAAAGGAACTGGAAGACTGAGCACTTGAGAATATAAAATGGGGAATAAATGGAAGATAGGGTTGGAGACTCATCCCTCACATGTGGTGACACACACCTGTAATGGGACCTGGAGGCCAGAGGGCAGTGGGAAGTGCGGTCTCCAAAGGACAAAAAAGAATCATTTTGCTGAATGACTGACTACTGTACATACAACTAGATCCTAGAGGAGAATCAGAAGTTGCACTCCGACTAGAGTTTCTCAGACTAGTGAAATAGAAGGGAAGACATTAAGGGGCCAGGGAGCCTGAATAATCTTTAAAAGGCTAAGAATTGGAATTAAAAGACTTTCATGCACTCAGGAGGCAGAGGCAGGTGGATCTCTGAGTTCAAGGCCTGGTCTACAGAACAAGTTCTAGGACAGCAAGGGCTACAAAGAAAAACTCTGCTTTGAAAAAAACAAACAAAAAAACCACACAGAAACTTGTATGTATGTATGTTTCCTTAAGTAGTAAGGCCACAACAGGTTTACAGAAGAATAGAAAGGACACAACTATTACTGGGTAAAAGCAGACTTTACGGCAAATGATAATATAAAGGTTCCATAGTGACAAAAAGAGTAGCCCAACAGGATGTTCTGATTCTACACCTGTGTGCACTTAATACAACAGTTTTAAAATCTATGAAACAATTAGGCTGAAATGGAAAAAAAATATCCCCATCAAAATGTCAAAACAACAAAAAAACTAAGATTCACAATCAGTTACACATTAGGAAAAAGAATTAGTAGTGAGGTCAGGCATGTGGAAGGATCTTTATGATTTCAAGGACAACTGAGGTCTTCATAGTGAGACTCAGCCTTAAGGAAAATGATGAATCCTGATCAAGATAATTAACAAATATAACCTAACTGACATGGACATATGGTTGTACTAAGCATTTTTGGTTTTTCAAGATAGGGTTTCTCTGTGTAGCCCTGGCTGTCCTGGAATTCGCTCTGTAGACCAGGCTGGCCTCGAACTCAGAAATCTGCCTGCCTCTGCCTCCCAAGTGCTGGGATTAAAGGTGTGTTCTACCACACCCAGCTGAAATCCATTTGAAGACCACACACTGGACTTTGAGCAAGGTCTGAAGTATTAGTACATGTTCTTTGATGACAAATGAAGGCACAGTAGTATACCAATTATGCTAAACTGAGGTAAAGCTTAAAAATATGTAGCTGCAATCACACATTTGAGTGCAGACTTTCTAGAATTCCTGTTTTATATGTACGGGTGTTTTTCCTGTCTAGTAACCTTGGAGACCAGAAAAAGGTATACGATCCCTTAGAAATGGAGTCACAGTTTTAATCTGTCACATGGGTACTGGGAATTGAATCTGGGTCATCTGGAAGAGCAACCAGTGCTTTTTTCCATTGAGTCAACTCTCCAGCCCCTGGTGTTAGGCTTTTTGAAAAACAAACAATGCTTCTACAGGAAGGGTGCTGTGCCACCAGGGCTTTTGCTGTTGAACATTTGCTTTTCTTGGTGCAGGTAAATTTCTGAGTTTCAGGCCAGCTAGGGCACATACTGAGAGCCTGTCTCAAATAAATACAATTTGTTATTTTTCTTAAATTTATTCTTTTAATATCATTTAACTTTTGGACTTTTCTTTGTTTTAGATATATTTATGTATGAGTATATAATTCATATCCCTAGAACTGGAGTTTCAGATGACTTTCAGCCACCATGGGGGTGCTAAGACCCGAACCCAGATCCTCTGTAAGAGCAAACTGTGCTCATAACTGCTAAGTCATCTCTCCAGCCTCCAATTTATTTTTATTTTCTGTATGTTTTCCCTGCACGTAAGTACATGATGTGCATTCAGTGCCTAGGGATGCCAGAGGAAAGCATCTGATCCCCTGGAATTGGAACCACCATATGGACGCTGGGAACAAAGCCTGTCCTCTACAAGACCACTAGTGCTATTTACTTTTATTCTTTAAAATGAATCAATCAATATCAAAACTATTCTATAGGTCTGGAGAGGTAGCTCAGTGGTTAAGATCACTGGCTGTTCTCAGAGGACTTGAGTTCAATTCTCAGCACTCACATGGTGACTCACAACCCCTAGAACTCCAGTCCTAGGGGATCCCACACTGTCTCCTGACCTCTGTGAGCACTGCATACATGTAGCACACAGACATAAACGCAGGCCATACTTACTCTTTACTTATATTTGTTGGTATTTTATCTGGATGATGTGTATACATCACATAAGTGACTGGTGCCCCATTATGGATACCCATTACAAATGGTTGTGAGCTGCCATTAATGCTAGGAATTGAACCAAGGTCTGCTGGTGTCTTCTGGAAGAACAGCCAGTCCCTTTAACCAGAGACATCTCTCTAAAACACCATTTTTTTTTCTCCTTAATTTCATTTCTGTATGCACGCCCATGTGTGTGTTCACTTCAGTGCAGGTGTACTCAGAGGCCCTTGGAGCTGGAGTTACAGGCCACTGTGAGCAATCTGATGTGGATGCTGGGGTCCAATATCAGGTCCTCTGCAAGAGCAGTAGGTGCTTGTAATTGCGGAACCATTCTTTATCTATCTTTGATCTCCTGATCCCATGTTTCCACCTGCATGCAGGGGTTATAAGTGTGAACCACAAAGCTTTTGTAGATTCTTGTTCTTGATACTGAACCATGGGTCTATGTATCATCCAATCAAGTGTATTTGCTACAAAGCCAGCTTGCAGTTGCATATGCTTTACAGAGTGAGAGTCCTGAGAGAAGCAGAGGTTTCTAGATTCCAGAGCTTGCATGAGGCCATGGTGAAGCCTGAACCTCTTTAGTCCAGCAGTGTCCTGTACACGCTACTCACCACCACAGGTTGCCGGAAGTACTCATCCACAGCAGCGCCTCGGAGGGCAGACAGGTCCACTCCATGGAAGGATGGCTGGTACCTGTGGAAATCCCCAACCCCACCCACAAGGTCACTAGCAGTAAGAAAAGCAGGTGGAGCTACTTGCTTTCTTTATTAGCTGGCCCTTGTCTAGCCCATGTCCTTCAGATCCTAATGAAGCAGAGGAGAAAAAAGAGGAAAGACAGGGGCCACCAGAGGTTTGGGTCCATCCCCAAGCAGGCAGGCTCCATGGCCTGGCCAGGACACCTGGGACACACTCACCAGAAGTTGGCTTTGGTGAACTGCTCCATGTAGAGCTGCTCGTCCGTGAAGGGCGCGAGGTGGACGTCACCAATGGTGGGGAACATGTTTCCTGGAATTGGGGGCAGGAAAGAGTGCTGTTGTCAGGACAACACATCCTGTAAGGCTGTGGAGAGCTTCCAGAGGACCTTGAGATCCCCAATCATGGACCCATCACCCACGCACGCATCCATGCATGTACTCATGCATGGGTGCTACAGTGAGCAGCATTGTTTGTCCATGGCCTCTTAAAGTATGTGAAGTGTAGAATAGCCAGAATCCAACCAAAGATGGCTTACTGCGTTATTTAGTGGTGCTGGGGATGGAACTTGGTGACTTTGAGTTTAACTATCAAATATAATCCTTTTTATTTCTCTATAGTGGCTTTGGGGGAAGGTGGTAGAAAGAAGGGAGGATAAGGTCTCATGTATCCCAGGCAGGCCTTCAACTCCTGACTCAGCCAGCTTCCACCTATTTCTGATAGGTCAGAGGCTTTTTTCTAGTACTGTTGATTTTCAGCCATGATTCACATATCAGTTCAAAATTTCCCTATTTAGAGCCAAGGCACGTGGCTCAGTTCACTAGGGTCTGTTCATCTACTACCAGTTCCCGTGGTCATCAGTATATTTGCTTGCATCACACTGGCCCTCATCCATTCCAGGAAGTGAGTGGGCCTAATCCTACGTTCCAGTGCTAACCCTAAGAAGCAAGAAGGAGCCTACTAGAACCTCTTGGTGTTCAGCATGCCTGGTCTGCTCCAAACAGAGTGAGAGGAAACCCTAGGCTGTTTGGGGGTTTAGCTGTATAACCTCAGCCAGGGTTGTCCAGGTTCTGGATCAAACACCAGGTTTAAGTGACTGAAATATCAGAGGGTCGTCCTCTGAGACTCATGAGCAAGCAAATGGGACCAAGTTGGCAGCAACAAGAAGTAGATATGAGGAGGCTGAGACTTCACTCCCTCCCCAGCTCTTCAGGGAGTTGGCATGGTCCAGAGGTCCTCACAATTCACATTAGATTAGAATACTCAAATGTGGCCAATGGGATGTCAGAGGTAGATGGGACAGCATGTAAGGAACCCATTTCTGGTTCCTGTGTGCCAGAATGCTACCTTTATTCCTCACAGGGGCTTCTGAGGGCTTGAAAGCCACCTCAAGGCTTTGATGCCATAGAGCCAGAGGGGAGAAAAAGAAGACCCAAGACAGTTGCTGGGCAGCCTGGAGTTGCACACTGACACACATGGGCTTGTCAATGCCTGGTGGGGTGAGTGGACTCTTGTTTGGTGTCTGGGGCTCTAGAAGCCATAGCCAACAGGTAGGGTTGGGACAGGAAGCAGGGAAAACCCCTAACTCTCTGGATAGAGATCACTGACAGATAAACAGGACACAGAGCCACCTATCTGCTGCTGGTAGCAGTGGGGCCTTGCCCATGAGGGCCAATGGCTCTGGTTGAAAGTCTTAGTTCCACTGTTCAATGCTCCTGAGCACGGGACACTCACCACTGGGCTTCAGGTACTTTTTGGCATGAAGGTAGCTCTCAAGCATACGTTCGTTGAAGAGCATGTAGCCCATGGGCTCTGAGATGATAATGTCCACTTGCTCAGGCAGTGAGACCTCCTCTACTTTGCCGGGGATGACCACGATGCGGTCTGTCAGATTGTTACTCTTCACCAGGACCTGTAGGAGGTGGGAGAAGGCTCTCCGTGCTTGTTTGGCATTGGCCCTTCACAACCCTTCAGCTCACCAATGGTCTCTGCTCATACCTGGTATAGGCTGCACCCCCCCACCTCATCCCCCGCTCTGCCTTACCAGTATGTGGACATCATAACTATGGGGGAAGAGCTCCTGAGCCCCAGCTCTCTCAGGCACCAGTGTCCCTCCTGTTGGGGGAAGTGCTGACCCCTAGAACTGGAGCCTAGTTCTGACAACTTGTTTTTCACACATAATGGGCCTAGTAGGAATGACGTGTGAGGCTGACATGTTACAAGAAAGAAGAGGCAGTCTCAGAAGAGACTGAACGAACACTGAAGCTCTGTGAAGGAACTGCAGTAAGGTGCATCGCTCCAGGAAACACCCAAGAGCGAGTGGTAGTGCCCGTGTGTATGAGCTGTAGGCTATGGAAGCCAGGCTCGTGTGTGTGTGTGTGTGTGTGTGTGTGTGTGTGTCCACACAACAGTAGAAGGACCTAGGAGACTCTCTGTGTCTGGTAAAGGGCGGGAGCAGTAGATAAGAAAGCCGTGTCCACACCTCTGCAGCGTTTCAATTCTCAACGTGAAAATGAAGTTTTCCATGGGGGGGAAAAAAAAAAAGGGAGATGGAGTGGCAAGATGACAAAACAAAATCTTGTCACCTACACAGGATGTTATGGTGCTCAGACAGGCTAATTCGCAGGACAGTTTAGGTGTATGACCCAGAATTCCCACCAGGGGGCTGTTCTGTTGCCATTTTGGCCCTTAGTGTATCCTTGTGGATGCCTGGCTAGTCAATTGTTGATTTACTACCACAGTCTTAGTGCCGGCCCCTAGCCCCACCCCACCAGTGACCACTAGGTTCTAGAGACAAAGAACAGCAGTGATGTCCCCAGGTTTCCTGGGGGCTCTCAATGGATACAAATGAGAGGGAAGGGGTTGGACCCCAGCAGGACACTGACCTCTGCATGCTGAGCCATGGTGCTGGCTTCCACTGCGTAAATTTTCCTGGCTCCTGCTTGAGCAGCAAAAAATGACAGGATCCCAGAGCCACAGCCCACATCTAGAACGATCTAAGGAAATGGTATGTGAGGCTACAGATGAGCCAATCACCACACTGTACATCAAGACAGTAAGTAACAGCAGAACTACTATGTATCAACAAAAAAGTCTTTTCAGAAGGCTGCAGAGATGGTTACTCTTGCAGAGGACCTAGGCTCAATTCCTGGCACTCACAGCTTACAAGCATCTGTAACTGCAGTTCCAGGAGATCTGATGCCCTCTTCTGGCCTCCACAGGCCAGAATACACACAATACACATACACACAAGCATTCATACACATAATAAAATAAGTACAATAAAAATAAATCTTAAATGGGTAAGTGAACTTTCTGTTAAGTCCAATAACTTGGGCTCCAGACTCTGTGACCCACATGGTGGAATGAGAGAACCAATTCTCCTTAGCTGTCTTCTCATCTCTATAAACACATACTCAAATAAATGTACTTTGAAAACATTTTTAAAGTTTTAATTACTACAAAAAGGAAAAAAAAAAAAAGAAAACAACAATCATTCCTGTACAGTGGCAGATGCCTATAACCCAGCACTGAGAAGGCAGCAGCAGGAGGACCATGAATTCAAGACCGGCTTGGATTAACACAGTGAGATCCTGTCTAAAGATTAAAACATGGCTGACCTGGGAAGCATAGAGAAGTGAAAGCCAGGGAGGTACTGAAAGAAATGTCCATGGTGCCAGAAACTCACTGTCCTTGCCCGCCCACCTGCTAAGAAGCTGAGACATAAAGCCAGGTAGGCCCTCATTTTCAGGAGCTGCCCCTTACAGGCTTGGGATCAACATGGAGATAAAGTCATGGGCCAGGCTTCTAGGAAGAAGAGTCTGGGTTTTCTGCTCAGTTCCAATCCTATAGCCTGAAGGTGGGTAGAGCACTTGGGACACAGGCTTTCAAGAGAATGTGGGGTAGAGGCTTCTGCAGGTACTGTGTCCTGTGCTGATGCTAACTCCAGCCCCCCAGAAGCAGCCTTGGCTGGGGCAGGTGAATGGCCCAGGTCTGAGGGCCAACTGAGATAAGACAAGAGTTTGGCAGAATGCTTCATGCTCTGGATGTTTGGAGTTGCTTCCACCTGACCAGAATACGGAGAGATGTTTCGGGGTGGTATGTGTAGGCTTTCTAAGAAGAAATGGCCTAGATGTAGTAGCCAGCATAGAGGGTAGCACTGCTGCCAGGACTTTAAGTCTTCTAAAGCTAGAAACCTTAAAAGTGGAAACAGGCCCCATTCCTGGGAGAGCCAAAATGTCACCAAAAGAGCATATGCTTTGAAGGCCCCAAGCCCTGCCTGAGCTCAGACCAAGAAGAAACCAGTGGTGTCGAGTGAATTTGGCCAAGAAGCCTGTGAGAATGGAGATAACTTCTCTAGGGCCTAGAGGCCCTGGAGTAAAACCTAACTAAAGTCTGGAGGAGATAAATCCGTATAGAGGACCCCCACCCCCAGCTGCCACTACCCCAATACATGCTGATCAGAAGCTAGGTATAGAGGTGCACACCCATGTTCTCAGTGCTGAGTGGGCTCCCACAAGGAGGACTGTGAGTTAAAGGATAGCCTGAGATCACAGTGAGAGGTAGTTTCAAAAGAAACAGAACAAAAACACAAGTTCCCAATTGCTGCAAAAGAGTAAACAAAGCCACAGGATGAGAAGGGAGCTATTTCCTGGGTGGAACACAGAGGCCCTAGATGGAACATGGTGCTGAATGTCTGTAATTCAAGCACTTGGCAAGTAGAAATAGTGAGGTCAAGGAAAACCTGGGCTATCTTAGACAACTCTGTCTTAATTTACCCTCTATACCATAAAAAAGAAGAAAAAAATTAAAAAGGACCCTAAAGGTGTCTCTTCATTCACAATGGGATTATATCCTTATGAAGCAAAACTGCATTCAATCTGCCTGACTTAACATCTCAGCCTTGCCTGGCTGGCGGGACACATGTTCAAAACACGTATACACCCACAGCTGGGCCAAATCATTCAACAGAAAGCCTGACTACCTCACACAATTTACTATAAAGACCAAAAGGACTGCCCATTCCCTGGGAATAGCAGCAGCTACCCAAACCCCAATTTTTTTTTTGAGTCTCACATAGTCCAGGATGGCCTTGTCCTAACTTCCTCTTACTGCAGCCTCTCAAGTGCCGGAGTAGGTAAGCACCACCGACCTGGGCTGAAGAGCAGTTAAGTATGGGGAGCAGGTGGTATTGGGGGTAAGGTATAACAGGCCACAGAAGGAAGACTAAGTTTAAAGCACTGGACAACACAATAGGGCATTATATTACAACACCCCCACACACACACCCGATCCTCCTCCCCTGCTCTCCCATACACACACAAAAAGCTACTCAGAAGGGTCCTACCCTACCTTGTGTTTGAAAGAGGGGTGCTAAAAAGGTCAAGAACATGTGGACAGGTCTTGCTGGATTTTCTCACCAAGCCAATTAAGCACACCACCAACAATGGTGGCAGAAAAGGCCTGGGGTCTGAGTTCAGACGGAGGGGGCAGAGTAGGAGCTGTAAGCTCCAGGAAGCAGTGAGGCCACTCCCCTCTCGTACTGTTTTCAGTGTCTTCATCCCATCTTTGGAATCTTCTGTGAGCAGCTGGCAAGCATGCTTCCCTACATTCTTGTAAGCTGCTTGGGTAAACAGCTAACTCAGCCATCTGTCAGAAGACTTTGGAAAGGCAGCTGGGGCTAGCTGGCCCACAACATTTCAAGTTGAGGGTAAAGCCTTATGAATTGAAGACCCCATCCCGTGGGCTCTCTGCTCTTGCTCTAGATAGACGAAATGAGAACTGAAATGGCTGAAAGGCTGGGGTCCACTCCTATTGAAGAGCTCAGCGGCTCCCCAAAGATGCTGTCTGTCTATGAGAGGGGTGTGGCTTCATGATTTTCAGCTTTCTCCTCCCTTTTCTTGAGAAAGGTATTCACTGTGTAGCTCTGATTTCCAATTTAGAGATATGCCTGCCTCTTCCTAGATCAAAGGTGCACGTTGCTGCACCCAGTTTTAGAACACACACATTCAAACATCAACCTCCTTATCTAAAGCTGTCTTATTTTTCTGCAATGCTACAATGGAAGTAAGAGTCTTCTTCATGTTAGGTAAGCTCTCCCAATTTTATAGTTGATGACCTTCTTGGGAACATCTCCTGCGTGGTGAGATTAGAGCTACAGACCATGTAAAACCTGTATGTGTCTAGTATGCTGCAATGTAGCTGAGGCTCCTGCCTCCTCAGCACGACCAAAGTCATGTTAGAAGGAGCAAAAGTATTCTCTGTAGGAAGGGGAAGAAGCAACATGACTGTAACTAAAAGGAAATGGAAAGGGTGCCGGCACACACCTTTAATCCAGGTCTCAGGAGGCAGAGGCAGGCAGAGCTCTGTGAGTTTGAGGCCAGCCTGATCTACAGGGTGAGCTCCAAAACAGCCAGAACTACACAGGAAAACCCTGTCATAACCCCACCCCCTCCACCCCCCCAAAAAAAGAAAGAGAGGGAACAACAGATACAAAGGAGGTAACAGAAGTGGGAAGAAGGCCCTGCCCCACCCCTCAGGCCCTGCAGACTCTGTTCCTCATGCTCCCTGTTCTGAGGGCTCACCTTGTCCTTGAAGTCGGTGTGGTTCTGCAGGATTGCACGCTGGTAGGTGCCTGTTCGCACATAGTCCTGCATCATGTTCTGCTGCTGGGACAGGTAGCCATAAAACTGGAACAGAGACACACCAATAGCACACAACACATGGCATGACAGACTGCCACATCCCTGGCTGCCCTAACATGGAGGGAGGGGCTGAAAGCATAAACCTCCCTTGGGAGGTCATGTACCCTTTGCCAGCCTGTACCCAACTGACAAGAGCCAGCTGCTCCAGAAGTGGGAGCAGGGGCCTGAGGAACAGTCCCCAAGAGGGACACTTCCACTATCATCATGGCTGAAGGACACAGATGCCACCTGGACGTGGAGGCCACCCAAGAGATCACAAACATTGTCATGGGTGGGATTCTAGCATCTGGGAGCCAACTGTCCCATCTTAGGGGCCCAAAGAAGAAGAGGAATGGATGGAACAAAACCCTAGAGCTCAGAGCGCCAGGCAGGTGATGTGCGGTGTCTCTCTGTAAGACAACAGGCGATCAGGAGGCTGCGTGGCACCTGGCAGGGCCACAGGCTTGGGCATCAGGCAGACCTGGCTTTCCCATCGTGGCTCTGTTGCATAAGAGCTGTGTGACTTGGAGCAAAGTCACTTAACCTCTCTGAGCCTCAGTTTTCTCATCTGTAAAATGGGGACAATAACAATTGTTGGGAACATCCAAGTGCTTCTTGGCATGTAAGATTGCTTACACAGAGCCTTACACTCACCAAGGGTTTAGGACATGTCTACAGTTCAGTCATTACTCTAAACACCTGAGGACCTGGGCTTCACAGATGAGGAAACTGAGGCCTAGCAAGTGGTAGACACCTGCTGAGGCTACGCAGCTAGTAAGGGACAGAGCCAGGATGAGCACCCATGTGGGCCTACCCAATGCTGCGTGACCTCCTGTGGGAAGGTGGGGGAGGGAAATACCAGGTGGTCATCTGGCCTAGGGTAGGTACCAACTCACCTGGAAGTACTGCACAGCTGAGGATTCCTCTGTCCGCTCACTGAACACAGAGCGCTCCAGGGTATGGCCCCGACAGGTTTTCAGGATGTTGTAGAAAGAACAGAAATCTGGAAAGGGGGAGCCAGGTCACTGGGGAGGCCAGTGCTATACCCCTCTAGGACAATCCATTGGGCCTGGGCATTTGTTCTTCCTGTCTGCCTTTCCTGACTTGTCTACCAACTTTTTTTTTGTTTTGTTTTGTTTTGTTTTCCCGAGACAGGGTTTCTCTGTGTAGTCCTGGGTGTCCTGGAACTCACTCTGTAGACCAGGCTGGCCTCGAACTCAGAAATCCGCCTGCCTCTGCCTCCCAAGTGCTGGGATTAAAGGCGTGCGCCACCACCGCCCAGCGTCTACCAACTTCTTATTCCCCAATACAATGTTCCAATGGAGAAGGAAAGAAATTGAGCTGCAAGCACTGTGACTGACAGGAGGGCATGACTGCAGGTGGCATGTAGTGACGACAGGCCTGGGCAATCCTCCCAGACAACATCCCATGAAGTGTGGGAAGCACAGGTTATTAACCCTTAGGAACCAGCTCCATATCTGCCAGGAGCTTACAGTAGCCTCTGGGGATAGCACTGGACACAAGGGTCACCACCTCAAGGTTGAAGACAGCAGGAGAGTCCTGTGGATGCAGAAAAGCTTGTGGAGAGGCTGTTCACCACCCTTCCCCAGGGCACAGTTCTTGGAATTGATTCACACAAAAGTTACTTGAAGGCAGGAAGCAGAGAGGGGCTCAATGATCCCACCCTGAGCTGAGGAACTTTAAACAGTTGATGGCTGCAGGGGGAGAGAGAGAATCAGTATTTTCTAAGGGTATTGTAGGTAGACCATGCTGTGGTCACAAACTGGACTGGGTGGATTATATATACAAAGGGGGAGGGGAGAAGGGAGGAGGCAGTGGGAAAGAGTATGGCTCTGAGAGGAGTTAGAGGTGAACATGTAAATATACACTGTATGAATGTGAAATTCTCAAAGAATAAAAATATATTTTAAAAAAAGTTATGGAGGTTAATCCCAGCACTTGGTAGGCAGAGGCAGGCGGATTTCTGAGTTCAAGGCCAGCCTGGTCTACAGAGTGAGTTCCAGGACAGCCAGGGCTACAGAGAAACCCTGTCTCGAAAAAAACAAAACAAACAAACAAAAAAACCAAAAAAGTTACTGAGGAACTTAGAAAAATGGCCACCAATTTATAGACTAAGAAAAAAGAAAAAAAGAAAAAAAAATCGGAGAACTGGCTCAATGGGTAAAGTCCTTGCTAGACAAGTGTCAGGACCGAGTCCGGATGTCTAGATCTCACATTAATGCTTGTGTTGGCCCAGCTATAATCCCAGTGCAGAAGAGATGAAGATGGATCCTTGGAGCACACTGGCCAGCTTGCCCAGCACAGCTGATGAGCTCTGGGTTCAAGCCAGAGACCCTCTCTCAGTGAATGAGGTTTCTGGCCTCCAGATTCATAAACATACATGCACATGGCACCTTAATGTGTGTACTCCCATACTTAGAAACATACATCTACACACATCATATATACTGACCGACACATGCAAATTAACTAATAACTAATTAAAAGCCAGCTAGGTAGGCTGGAGAGATGGCTCAGCAGTTAAGAGCACTGACTGCTCTTCCAAAGGTCCTGAGTTCAATTCCCAGCAACATGGCGGCTCACAACCATCTGTAATGGGATCCTATGCCCACTCTGTTGTGTCTGAAAAGAGTGACAGTATACTCATATACATAAAATAATAAATAAATCTTAAAAAAAAAAAAGCCAGCTAGTCCTGATTTAAGCCCTAGCACTGAGGCTGCAGCAGGAGGATTACAACTTCAAGGCTACCCTGAACTACAGTGACATGCCATCTCAACCATACCTCCTCAACACAAGTTGGGCCACTCCTATAATGAAGCCTTCCTTGACATGATAAGTTAAGACCCCCTGAGGCTGTGTACTGACTAGCTCCTGGGCCAAATATACAGGCCACATTATCACATTATCTCCAGGATTATTTATATACTTACCTATTTATTTACCTATTTATTTATTTACTTACTTACTTACTTATCTGTCCGTGGGTTGTTTTGGCTGCCTGTATCTCTGTACTCCTCAGTTGAGGAGTCCCTGAGAGGGCTTTGAATCCTTTGGGACTGGAATAAGACAGTGTGAGCTGCTATGTAGACAATGGGAATTCAACTTGGGTCCTCAGGAAGAACTCTTAACTAGGAGTCCTTCCTCTCTCCAAATGTTCTCCCCCCAGTTTATGTGCATGCGTGTTTTGCCTGCATATATGTATCTGTACCATTTGAATGACTGGTGCACATAGAAGGCAGAAACAGGTTTCAGATCCTCTCAAACTGGAGTTACACATAGTTCTGAGGTGCTGTGGGGACAAGACCTGTATTCCCTGTAAGCAGCCCAGTGCTCTTACTTGCTGAGCCATCTCTTGCCCTTGTCTCCAGATTTATAATAATCTAGCTGTGGATGGTAATCTCTGGCTATAATATCATCAACACATCTTTAGCTGGGAGGCACAGTCCTTTAATCCAAGCACTCTGGAGGCAAAGGCAAACTAAGATCTAGTTTGAGGCCAGCCTGAGCTACACAGCCAGGGCCATGTTCCAGGATAGCTAGGGCTACATAAAGAAACCCTGCCTCAAAAAAACAAAACAACAACAACAAACCCACACACACACACACACAAAACACAACACATCAAAACAACCACCTTCACACACACAAAACCCCAAACCCAAAGTTCTTCCTTACTTCTGTGTATGTTTGTATAAGAAGACATACCAGGGCAGGGATGTGGAGGTCAGAGGACAGTTTATAGAGGTGGTCCTTTCCTTCTACTTTTGTGTGGTTTCCAGGGATTGAATTCAGGTCATCAGGTTGTGCTGTAACTATTTGTTAAACCATCTCTCCAAACCTAAATACTCCTTTTTTAACAATGAATTTGGGGACTGGGAGTACTGCTCGGTGGACCATGCAAGCCATGCAAGAATGAAGACCTAAGCTCAGAACTCCAAAAGCCACATAAAACTCTGATGTAGTAGTATTGTCTCTTACTCTAAATGTAGAGATAAGAAAACCACCAAAACTTGTGGGTCAGCTAACCCGGTGTGCTCGGTGGTAAACATTATGGCAGAAGGTGAGCACTGTCACCTGTGGAGCTTCCTCATCCCCACGTGTGTCCCACGGCACAAGCACACCTACATTCACACCCATGCATGCAAATTAAACAAGTCAACAATGAATTGGGATGCTGGCAGACCCTTCTCTTTTAGGAATACACTCTAAGATGTTCCTGAATGACTGCAGTGGCCCTGCGTGCCCCTGCCATGAGCTATGTTGTCCTAGCATGGAGAACTGTGTGTATTTAGCTCAGGCCACACATGTATAGAACTCTTGTGTCCAATAAAAAGATTTATTTATTTATTTGTTTGTTTGTTTGTTTGTTTTTCGAGACAGGGTTTCTCTGTGTAGCCCTGGCTGTCCTGGAACTCACTCTGTAGACCAGGCTGGCCTCAAACTCAGAAATCTGCCTGTCTCTGCCTCCCAAGTGCTGGGGTTAAAGGCATGTGCCACCACTGCCCAGCTATAAAAAGATTTTTTTAAATCAACAGACGTGTAACCTAGGCTGGCCATGAACTTTCTATGAAGCTGAGGATGACTTGAACTCTTGGTCTTCCTGCCTCCACCCCGAGTACTAGGATTGCAGGCCTGTGGTAGCTGGAAATGGAGCTAGGACTTCACGCATGTCAGGGAAGGGCTAGCCCACAGAACTACATTCTAGTTCCTCAAATTTAAAACAATTCTTTTCAATTTTCATGGATGGTATCTCATGCACCACAAGCTCCTTTTCAGACTTGTAACATAGATGAAGTTGACCTTTGCTCCTGACATTTCTGCCTCAACTCCCTAAGTATTAGGATTGTAAGGAAGGGAAGGAAAGAAGAGAGGAAGGGAACGAGGAAATGAAAAGGGACAGGAACCCTGAGGATGCTTGTGCAGGAGGTGACAAGGCAACAGGGCACCCTGACCTCCATATTGCAGCAGCTCTACTAGAGGCACAGGTGACCTCTTGCTCAGACATGAAGGGCTCTGGGGAAACCAGATCCTCCCCTGCAACAGCCACCAGGCTCACCAAGCACTCCACTGACTAAGACCTGTCACAGACAGTCACAGGCCTGGCCATTGCTTCCAAAACCTCAAGGCCCCAGAGCTTTGCTCACCTGGGTTTTAACAAGCCATCCTGAGCAACCTCAAGTTTCCCTCTCATGCCAATGACAGGCCTGCTCAGAGCCCCCAGCAGCTTCTCTAATGAGAGTGAAACTCTAGCCACCCCTTGGGCCCATCTCACCCCTCCCTTAGGGTCCAACCCACAGCCTCCCCAAGGCTAGACACAGTTGGAAAAGCTGGTCTCAGGCCTAATTCAACCAGATTTCTGAAAGACTTGGGTATGGCAAGAGTGTCAGGTTGGGCCTTTTGGAGAAAAAGACAAAGAACTGAGACCCAGAGGATCCACAGCAGCCAGTGAGGTACCAGAGCAGGGCATGTGTTTAAAAGCACATCTTACTGAGACATGTCTCTTCATGGGGCCTGTTTTTCCTTCTTTTTCTGGAGCAAGGGTCTTGCTATAAAGCTGCTCAGGTTGGTTCCAAACTTTTGTGCTCAAGTGAGCCTCATATCCTTGCTTTCTGGGAAGCTGAGACAATGAGCATGTGTCATCACATCTGGTCATGACTATTACTTTTATCTTTAAGCAGGGATCCTTCTTTCTGCCTCAGACTTCTCAGCAGCTGGGGCTACAAGTATATGCCAAGGCACTGGGCATATGCGAGTGCACAATGTGTGTGTGTGTGTGTGTGTGTGTTGCCTGTGCATGTGGAGGCAAGATGTCAACTCTAGGTGTCAGGTGTCATTCCTTAGGAATCTCCCACCTTGTTTTTTGAGGCAGTCTCTTTTTCTCTCTCTAGCCTGGAGCTCTGATAAGCCAAGGCCTGCTGGTTAGTGAGCTGAGGGGATTCACCTGTCTCTGTCTCCCTCACTCTGAGATTATAAGCGTGTACTACTAAGCCTAACTTTTCATGTGGTGCTGAGGACTGAGCGCAGGTTCTCCTGTTTGTATGGAAACACTTCTATTATCTGGCCATGCCTCCATTTCCTGGGCCCCACCATGGAGCTAAGACACATACCGTGGGGTGTGGCGAACTGGATGAGGACGCTGTTGCAGCCCAGTGTGATGATGAAGGACTGTCTGCCCACACGGCTGCACTCTGTCTCTCGGGACACCGAGCACTTGAATACACACACATCTTCATCTGCAAGAGAGAGTGGGATGCTGGCATGAGTGATGGAGTTCTGGTGACTGCCTTGCTTTAGGGGTATCCCTGTCCCCCATTCTTTTGGAATCTCTAGATTCTTCTGAAATACCTCAGAACCACTTTGAAGTGCTGTGGGTGCTGTGCCTGCCTATGTCTCTTTAGTAAAGGGGAGATAAGGGACTCCTGTGTTGCAGGGACATAGCCAGGGTCCTCAGCAGCTCAGTGTTTAGTAAGTAGGTGAAGAAAACATGCCCCCCCCCCAGCTGGGCAGTGGTGGCACATGCCTTTAACCCCAGCACTTGGGAGGCAGATGCAGGTGGATTTCTGAGTTCGAGGCCAGCCTGTTCTACAGAGTGAGTTCCAGGGCAGCCAGGGCTACACAGAGAAACCCTGTCTAGAAAAACCAAAAAAAAAAAGAAAAAGAAAAAGAAAAAAAAAGAAAACATGTTCCCAGGGGAAGGCCTGGGCACCCAGAGACATCCTGTCCCTGTATGAACTAAGACAGATGCTGAGAACATGGGCAGAGCCATCCTTAGGAATGGTCAATATCAGGTGAGAGAACTGCTGATAGCTATGGTAGAATGAAGAGGATAACAGGAAAGGCAGCTGTTAAGTGCCCAGTGAACCCAAGCCTAGATCCATTACACCACATGGAGCGTGTGAAATGAGACATGGGCTCTGTAGGCTTCCAAGAATACTGCCCCACCCCTTTTTGAGACACGCTAACCTGTAACTATGCAGCTGAGGATGACCGTGAACTCTGGCCTTTCACCCCACCAATTGCTGGGATCACAGGTGTATACCTGTGTGCCTGGTTTATGTGGAGCCCAGCTCTTTGTGGGTGTTAGGTGAGTGTCCACCAACTGAGCTACAGCTATAGCCCTAGAACACCCATATTCCTACAACATGAATGCACCAGTCAGTGAGCTCACTAGACCAGCATGGCTCACCAAATAAGTAGCAAAACAAAATGCTGGTAAAAATGTGGCTGAAGATATGTTTCCAAGCACCCTAA
>NW_021604598.1:2527068-2544568 GCF_004785775.1 Grammomys surdaster | reverse complement strand
TACCCTATTCCCTACCTGTCAGCAAACTCCTGTAATACAGGCTCTAGCCCGGATGCCTCCCTAAGGCAGGAGGGTCTAGGGACCCTAAGGCCCAGGAGCCCTGGAGCAGATAGTCCCAGGGGACATGCCAGGCCTCTGTAACTACCTACTAGACAAGCCCCTTCCATCTCAGCCCAACTGCAGGGTTTTTCTTCACTTAACATCATCCCCACTGAGCATACATAGGAGGCACAGGTCGGAGGACCACTTAAACTCATATGAGTTCAAAATCAACCTGGACAGCATAATGAGATCCTTCTCAAAACAAACTTGCCAGGTGTACAGGCCATATCGAGTTCCTAGCATTTGGGGAGCTAAAGATCACCTTGAGTTTGAAGCCAATATGAGATGTATGATGAGTTACAGGTCAGCCTGGACTACAGAGGGATCCAAAAAACAAAGTGGGCTGGGAGATGACTAAGTGGGTAAAAGCATTAGCTACACAAGCCTACTGGCCTGAGTTCCGTCCCTAGAACTTTTCATGTGATGAAAAGCTGGGTAGATGGCCTGTATCTATAATCCTAGCGCTTCTGCAGGGAGACAGAAGACAGAAATAGGAGAATCACCCAGAAGATCATAAGCAGCTGACCAGAAGGAGCTCAGTGTATATTGGCAGAAACAAGGATACTTTGCTTTAACAAGGAATAAAGTCAGAAGCGACTCCCAAACGTTGGCCTCTGACCTCTACACAATGTGCCATGAACAAAAACCTCACTAAAAACTTCAACAGGCCTGGAGAGATGGCTCAGCGGTTAAGAGCACCGACTGCTCTTCCAGAGGTCCCGAGTTCAATTCCCAGCAACCACATGGTGGCTCACAACCATCTGTAATGGGATCCGATGCCCTCTTCTGGTGTGTCTGAAGACATCTGCAGTGTACTCATATACATAAATAAACATTTTTTTAAAAAACTTCAACAAATAAACAGAAGAAGAAAACAAAACAAACAAACAAAAATAAAACCACTCATGGACTCCTGGTTTCTAGAGTCTTCAGTAAGAAGTCCCAACTCCACATGGGGCTCAAGGCCCTCTGTCGCATCCTCTGCTTCACTGAACCCACTGGCTCACTGGCTTTCCCTAGACTCTCATCCTTCCAGTATGGACAAAAGTCCTCCATGGTTCTTGGACAGGAACAACCTTGCTTTTCCTCTGTGACCTTGTCATTTTCTTCCCAGAGGTTTTCTAGTATTTTCTGGACAAGTTCCTACTGTACAGTGAAGCTTGTTAATACTCCTAGCTCAGTGCAGGGCACGTGTATCTACTCCACTTCAAAGAAGGATTGTCCCCAGAGCAGTAACACTCAGTCTGTGGAAGCACAAAAGCTCAGGTACAAATCGTGGCCTGCCTGTCCATACCTAAATGTAATGGTCATTTCTTTGTAATGGCTTGTTCTGTTACTTTGTAAAGGCTGGCCGGTTCTGTTGCTCTGGTCTGCAGGTCAGGGTCTAGGAAGAGAGAGAGTGGGGACGAAAAAGGGGCGAGAGACGCAAAAGATAGATACAAGACAGAGTCCAGTGGAGTCTCTTCAAGTCTCTTCTTTATTCTCCTCTCTTCTATATTCTCCTCACTCTTTCAGTCTCCTCACACCTTTCACACATAGAAAGGAAATCCTGGGTATTTATACCCTTTACCACGTGACTTGTCCTCGTGGACAAGCTCAACTGAAGGCACTATGTCACATGCCTTGTAGCCATGGATACCAGGAGCACCTTGTAGCTGGGGGCACTAAACAGTGTAACAAGATGTTTATCAGAGTGCGCTCAGCTATTGCAGGCTGTTGAAAACAAGTCTCTTGTCAGGGTATATAGCTCGAGATGGTTGTAAAGATGATAGCTGCTTTTGGCTAAGAGTCGGCTCCCAACACCTAAGGATGGCTGGAGATCTTCCCACTGCTTGAAGGTCAGTGGTCCCTACCTCTTGTCTAGAAAGCAATAGAGCAAGCAGAAATTCCGTGATGTCTTAGGCTGTCAAAGCTACGGTTAGTAAAACCAGCAGGAGTAGGCATGACCTGGAACAAAGTTCTTGGCCAGTAGAACTTTCTATCTGCACAAGGAGAGGGAGGGAGGACAATAAAGGGGAGGGAGGGAGGGAGAGATGACACTAAAAAAGTAGCTAATAGTACAGGTGGGATAAAAGGTCACAGCAATTCACACCCTCCCTTCCCAGCAGGAGGCTATTATTGCCATCAGTAGAGAAGCAACTAAAGCTGCCAATCTTGGGTACTTGTTAGGAGGCACACCCTGAACCAAGTATGAAGTCTTTCCTTAATCACCTAACATTGCTAAATACAACAAGGCTTTTCACTTTTACTCTTTCAGAAGATGCATTCCAAGTGAGAGGGGGGCTGGCTAAAGCTAAACCCCCTCCTGGGGTTATAGATTCCACCCCTCCCACCAACCTCTCCCCAAGATCAAGGTGAAATTCTGAGGCCACCCAGCCTTAGCCAGTGCACCAAGAAGAGGGACAGGATCCAGTTGTGAACAAACAGACTGGTCTTGTTTCACATGCTAAAAGCTAGTGAGAAGACAAGAAAGCATGAGCAGTGGCTGAATGCTGGAAGGGAAGGAGGCAGGCTGATTACAGGGATGGAGTAAGTTGTATTATAGACTCCTACCTCCAACCCTGAAGTAACTTTGGCTCCAAACCACTGGCCACCAAAGGTTTGTCCTCAATCTTGTGTGGTTAGATCATTGTGGGCCACCTAGTTAGAAAAGGGCTAAAATGAACTCTGATATGAGAGGACCACTGTCCAGGTGCAACCCTGGGTCTTGTTTTGTTTCTCAGCTGTTGGAAAGGGGGTGACATTATCATTAGACTACTTCCTGCTGATCAGGGGCATCGAGTTCCTTGGGGCAAGTCTGATTTTGCCTCAGGATAACTAGTTTCTTCTTTGACCAGAACTATTTAACAAACTATGACCAATAGCAACCAACAACCAACTAACAATCCACTCTGCCTCTCTGGGCCCTAGGATTCATATACCCTCTGAAAAGTCCCCAGAATTCCAAATGTAACACAATCACAGAAACTATCTGTAGCTGGCAAAATCATGCATGAGGCAAAACATGGTCAGCTGTTGTGGATAACCTGCAGTTGCCCTATATCCCATACCATAAAAATGAAAACATATTTTTATAATATTTCTGTGTTTTTAAAACAGCCACTCTAACCCCTGAGGAAAGGCAGGCAGCATATAGAGGGGTGGTGTTGAAAGTAAGCTGTCTACAAGTGAGTGCAGAAGGATGAAAGTCCTCTACTGTGTGACGGAGGTGGAAGTGACCATCACCACTGCTTAATGCAGTAGTCATGATGGCTGTCTGTCACCAGTGCAGATCACCCACTGTC
Source organism: Grammomys surdaster (assembly GCF_004785775.1). Taxonomy (NCBI): domain Eukaryota; kingdom Metazoa; phylum Chordata; class Mammalia; order Rodentia; family Muridae; genus Grammomys; species Grammomys surdaster. The sequence continues at coordinate 2,541,182 of NW_021604598.1, read as the reverse complement.
ATGGAGAGGCTGGCCCAAGACCTCAGCCAGATCTTCCTCCTGTTGTAACCTAAGGCAGATGATTTGCTGTCTCAGGAGAGGCTGGGAAGCAGCTGTGACCACAGTCTGCCTGCCCTGGGGCATCTGAGGACTATGAGGTCACCCTAGGCTCTTCTGTCCTTGCCAGGTGAAGCACTGACTCTCTTCTCTGGCCCTTCAACCAGGGAACTTCCTTTGCCTTCCTTATCCTACACAGCAAACATGCAAAAAGATATCCTCAGATAGAGTTTAGGGAGGTCCAGAGCACCACAAAAGCTAATACCTACTACATGAATGGACAAATGAATGGCCAACTAAAAGAAGTAGGTTTTGACTTGTGGCAGTGCACACCTTTAATCCCAGAACTCCAAGGTAGAGGAAGGTGGATTTCTGAGTGTGAGGACAGCCTGGTCTACATGTGGAGGGTTGAGGATTCCAGGACAGCCAGGGATACACAGAGAGTAAAACTGAGCTGGGAGATGAGTCAGTACATTGTCTGTCATGAAAGCACAAACACCTGAGTTCAAAATCCAGAACCCACATTAAAAAACAAGAGTGGGCCAGGTGGTGGCAGCTAATGCTTTAATCTCAGCACTAATCCCTGCACTCCGGAGACTGAGGCAGGCGGACCTAGGAGATCAAGGCCAGCCTGGTCTATAGACTACGTTCCAGGACAGCCTGGAAAACCTACAAAGAAAAACCCTGTCTAGAAAAACAAACAAACAAATAATCAAGAGTGGGCTAGAGAGATGCTCAACTGTTAAGAGCACTGGCTGTGCTTCCAGAGGACCCAAGCTCGATTCCCAGCAACCACATTGCAGGTCATAACACACAGACAAAACACCAATGCATATAAAGTTAAAAATACATAAATCATTAAAAAAAAAAGAAAAGAAAAAATGATGTGCAATCCCAGTGCTAAGGAGGCAGAGATTCAGTAGGTGAAGAGATTTTTTTTTGGGGGGGGGGGGGGAATGAAGCCACAAAGTTGTCCTTTGACCTCCACACGCACACCACAGCACAGAACACCACACCCACAGCACCAGTTTACAAACACAATGATTATTAATATGATTAACTAAAAGTGGATGGTACCTGAAGAACATCACTGCAGGTCACACTCTGGCCCCCCTCTCACACATACACTCCCCCCCTACACACATGCACGCTCGCGTGTGCTCGCGCACACACACACACACACACACACACACACACACACACACACACACACAGATGGGACAGGGATGGAAGGAGTAGGAGGCTACTATGGAAGCACAAGTTCAATAAACAGCGTGGCTGCCCCAGGAAGGGAATACATTTCGGTCCAGCCTTCCACAGAGCTCTATGCAGACAATGAACACCAATCTAGTCCTGGCCATGGCCAGGGACTTGGGGGGATGCCCAGACGAGTGTACATGACAGGAGGGGTAGACAAGACAAATGGGAGATAGGTGTGCCTATGTTCTGAGTGACTGACCCAAGGAAGGTCACAGTGCACAGGGAAGATAGGTCTGGCTTTTCATGACACACCCTCCTGAGTTGGTAGAATTTTTACCCTGTACACAGAAGATAACCAGGCATAAGCTCTGGCTGCTGCAAGACCTGACTCTGGACCCTGATGCACTGGGGAGATGCACATGGCAGCTCTGCTCCTCCTCACGCGGTTCTCCCAGAGCCAGCAGCACCCACTCCCCTGTGCCCAGTGTGTGTGAAGGAGGTGGACTGGGCTAAGCTGCTGGTCAGGTTGCCCCAGGCAGCCCACTCCAGGCTGCATTCCAGGCAGCTGTCATCTGGGAAAGTGCTCCTAGAACCCACTATAAAGGCCAGACTAGCTCTGGAGTCAGTCAGACCAAACTTAAAATGTTAATTGTCTAGAAAATCAAACCAGTCGCAGCCTAGAGTGTGGTCAGGATGAACACACCCTCTGCCTGTGGGCAAACTGCAGGGTGGGGTAACACGAAGCACCCAACTCAGCACAGTGGGTCGAGACAAAGAGTGGGGAGAAGGAGCTCCAGAGAAAATTCTAGGTACAACAAAGGTAAAGATAACATAGGTGTGTCTTCAACCCGTCACTGTATTTCCCAGCTAATCCATCAAATGGTGACTCCTAGACCTAGCTTACCTAGAAGGCCCTTACAGCCAAAGGGCTGATAGGAGTTAGTTTCACATACCACTTGTAATCTCTTGGGAGGGAAGTGTAGATGGAGCATAAGGAGGCTTTGTGCATGCCTAGTTCCTCACTTAGGGTGGGAGTGGGTGTATTTCTAAACAGGGTCTTTACCACTAAGCAAAGCCCCTGGAGGAATTTAGGTGGGGCTCTACTGTTGGTTTTACCAGCCAATTCAATACAGCACCCAGGGCTGACTCTGCAATAGCATAAGGTAACCCTAATGGCACCTGTAACACTTGGCAGGAACTACACATCACAGCACCCAAGAGGTCTTTAGTGGACAAGATACTTGCAGAGGCCTGAAAGGCTGGGGTGAGATGAAGCATGTGGGAAAGCAGTACAAGGGACCTCAGGGACCTCAATGTATAGGCCACAGTGGCTGCTGAGAGATTAAACTCCCAGAGGCAGAAGCTACACAGTCCACCTCAGAGGTATGGAGCAGCAGTTTCTGTCAGCTGTAGAGTCCTTGTCTCTGGGAGAAACAGATGTCCTGGGGCTGCTAGGCAGCCAGAAAAGCTTCCTATTAGGCCCTGAGAACTCCATGAGTACAGGATGTTTGAGTTAGAAGGCCCACTTCCCACCCAGGCTCAAAGGCTGCCTCTTGGCCATTGCTGCCTGTAGTGACAGTGGAGCACAGCAGTGCAGCCAACACAGGCTCTTTGCTTGAGGAACTCCGCCTGCCTTGGCCAGTCACCGATGTGGAACAAGGAGGGGGCCTCAGGGAAGACCTGCTGGAAGCGAGAGGTGTAAGTAACGTATGTCACCAGAGCCTGAGGAGTAGAAGAAGAGGGGCACAGAGCAGCATGAGAGCTGCAAGCTGTGGGGTCAGCCGCAACGCCATTCACCTTCTGCATGGATAAAACCAAGGAGGGGAGAGCTGCGTCTACTGGAACTCCTTGGGAGTCAGGCCAACCATGGAGGATGTTCAGATAGTGAAAGGCAATCAGTGGGGACTGAGGAAATGGTTCAGCAGATAACAATGTTTGTGGATAACCTGAATTCAAATCCCTAGTGCCTATGGAAGAGCTTGGCATGGCCATGAATATCTATAAACCCCAACACTGGAAGCAGAGATAGGTGAATTCCAGGTGCTTGCTGACTAGCTGTGTGACAGAATCCATGAGCTTCAAGTGAAATGGCAGGCCCTGTCTCAATAACGGAAAGAGCAATGGAGGAAGTCTCCTTGATGGTCTTCCTCCTCTGGAATCTGTTGGTGTGCTCATGGGTGCATATACTTGAACACATACACATCACGAGTCAGTGGGGCTGGAAGTTGGTTAAGTGGGTAAAGCATTATCCACACAAGTGTGAGGACTTGGGTTTAAATCTCAGAATTCACGTAAAGCTGACACAAGTGTTCCCAGCTGTGATTCCAGTGCTCCTAACAAAGATGGGAGGTGAATATGAAAGACTTCTCAGTAGCTCACAAGCCAGCTAGCCTAAGGTATATATGGCTACAAATAAAAAAGGCTGCCTCAAATAAAGCGGGAAGCGAGGATCAAGACCCGAGGTAGTTCTCTGACCTACACACACACACACACACACACACACACACACACACACACGGAGGAAGGGAGTGCTCGAGCACCAGGCAGTAGTGGTGGAAACCTTTAGTCCCAGTACTTGGGAGGCAGAGGCCAGCTCATGAGTTCTAAGCTAGCCTGATCTACAGAGTTTCAGGACAGCCAGGGGTACACAGAGAAATTCTGTCTCGAAAAAACCAAAAAGGGGAAAAAAGGGACAGTCAATGAATTTCAGTAAAGCACATGGTCAGCCAGGCACACTGGCTACACTTAACATTAGCTAGGGCCTGGGTGCATTAATAAAGAAGGGTACAAATCTTTACTCACAGACTCAGGCACAGCCTTGAGGGTGGAGGGCATGGAAGTGTCCCTCAAGAGCACATGATAGAAACCTAGAAGTTCCAGAAGGACCCTCCATCTTCCTTTCCAGTCTCCCACTCACCCACATCTGTCCTTTGATTATTTCCATAATAAGAGCACGCCCTACTAGAGGCATCTGGGCAACATCTCTCAGTCTCATCCAGTCTGTGCTAATGAGCAAGTTTCTAGAATCCAAACCATTCTGCAGGTGCATGCATACAATGGAAAAGAATCCCACCTTGGGGAACACAATTAGCTGAAGTGACAGCCAACAGAACTGAAGAAAAACAGCTTTGATAGAATAGCTTGCCAAAATATGGTAGTGAATGGTTTTAACAAGGTAGACAAAAACATGGGAGGAAGGGATTCTTGGGCTGAATGCAAGGAGTATAACCCAGAAAACCAGTGTGACCAGTTTATTTTATGTATATGGGTATTTTGCCTACATGTACAGCTGTGAAACAGCCTGGTGCCTGTAGGCCAGAAGAGGGCACCAGCTCTCCTGAAACCGAAGTTGTACAACAGTTGTGAGCTGCCATGTGGGTGCTGGGAATTGAACCCAGGTCCTCTTGGAAGAGCAGCTCGTGCTCTTTTGGCTGACACTGCTCCTCTCTGCCACCCCCCCCAACAGTTCTTAAAAGGTTGGCAAATACCACGGCTGGCTGCTCTAGACACTCATCCCTTTGTGACCACACAGTGGGCTTATGACCATTATTTACTAACAGTACTACCTAGGGCCTTAAAACCCCTCTGTATTACTGGAGGACCTAAGAATTGGTGGCACACGCCTTTAATCCCAGCACTTGGGAGGCAGAGGCAGGCGGATCTCTGAGTTCGAGAGTTCGAGGCTAGCCTGGTCTACAGAGTGAGTTCCAGGACAGTCAGGGCTACACAGAGAAACTCTGTCTCGAAAAAACAAAAAACAAAAAACAAAAAAAACAAAAAAAGAATTCTTTCACTTAGCCAAGGTCACAAGGTCATGACTCTGTCATTCAGGTCCTCAGCAGCTTCTATCCCAATGTCAGGACAGAGAGGAGAGGTTCCTGCTGTGACAGGAACCCCAAGAGAGAAGAGCCCAGCTATATAATTGAAGCAGTGCTGCCTGTTCCAGAGTGCCTTTCAGTCCTCCATCCTTCTGAGCTCCCAGCTCTATGGCTAGACTAGCCTTTCCTCTTAGCTGCCATCCTCCTCAGCAGCCTCTTGGTCCTTGTACCTGGCAGGGGCAGGAGGGATAGGTTTTCTCCACATGACTTTGTGTGATGGTGAATCTAGATACAAATGTACACCTTTCTCGGGCAGTGGTGGCGCATGCCTTTAATCCCAACACTTGGGAGGCAGAGGCAGGCAGATTTCTGAGTTTGAGGCCAGCCTGGTATACAGAGTGAGTTCCAGGATAGCCAAGGCTATACAGAAAAACCCTGTCTCAAAAAAACCAAAAAAAAAAAAAAAAAACCAAAAAAAAAACCCCAACAACAACAATAATTAAAAAAAAAAACCAAATGTACACCCTTGCTAAAGCCATCTTCAACCAGCTGGCCCTCCCCAAGAAGACACTGAGATCTAAGAACAAGAGGGCAGTAATCTGAGCCCTGCCCTACCCCATGTCTACAGGAAGGCCGCTCTTACAATAGAAGTTCCCGATCTCCCTGCTGTCTTTGGCCATGCTCAACCTAGCTCACTCCCAGTGCAAGTCTGTGGAGACGCCTGGACCATACTCTACCCTAACACTTGACCCTTGTCAGCTTGCCCTCATAACAATCCTAAGAAAAATGCACAAATCCCACTTCACAGCAGAGGAAATTGTGGTAGAGTCAAAGAAATGGTGAGGATCCTGACCAGGAAAAACCTGACAGTGAGCACTGAGTTCCACTGTGCTATGGTCTAGCCAGGCAACTGCAAAGCTCCTCTAGCAGAGGCCCAGTGGCCAGCCTCCCTCTAATGTTAGAAAGGGACTCCTGAGTGATCTCCAACCTCTGAGGGAACAAGCAATGTTGAATTTGCTTGTTTGTTGCAGGGCTGGGAATAGGAGCCAGAACTTCCATCATACCTGACCCCCAAGCTACAGCCCCAGGCTGAGACATACAAACTTAAGTGGGATCTGAGCATTACCTCAGATGTTTTCAAACCCCAAGATATCCAGAGCAGTGATTTTTGCTAGTGGAAAGCAGGGGCTAGGAACAGCAGTTCACACTCAGGCACATGTCCTCCTTGGGGTAATGAATGAAATATGGACTATAGCAATATGGCTGCACCTCTACAGACAGCCCCATCACCCTGCCCCCTAGAAGCCCATGCATGTTCCCTGGGACACCATGGTAGGCTCTGGGGCTGCTGGCCTCTTTTGCCTTTCAAAAATTTAGCCCTTTCCTGATCTATGATCCCTAACTCATTTATAATTTCTTCTCAAAGTCTGCTCAGGAGCTCACAGGAGTAGCAAGGCCAGCTACAGGGATTCGGATGTGATAGAGCCAAACAGCCCTGAGAGTCGTCCATCTATCTCTATAGGTGAAGGGCAAGTGAAGCTCACAGGATGGTCTGAGACCTCATATCCAGCAAACTGGGTTCAGTCTTTGTGGGTTCCAAGACAGTGTGGCTCAGCTGTATAGCACTTGCCTACGCCTGTACAAGGCCTTGAGCACCACCCCCAGGCACTGCAATGAACATACACAAAATCTTGAGAAGCTCTGCGTAGGCCAGGTAGTCCTGAGCTGGTGGAAGTTCTTCCCAACCTCAACTCTCCACCCAGCTGGGCATGCCCTTCCACTCACCCCACTTCCTAAAAGTCTTGTTCCCCCTGTTTCCACCAGACCCTCAAGTGTATGGTAGATGCCCTGGGCAGGAACTGTAGCTGCCAGAGGGTCTCCTGAACCAACCCCATCTGCTAACCCAAGATGATCCCTGGTAGAGTCATATCCTGGGGAAAACACCCTGCTGTTCCCCTGCCCAGATCCCCATGTGGAAGCCCAAGGCTCAGTGCTTACCATTCACTGTCTCAGCAGGCTCTGAGACCATGAGTGTGGTGGGGCACAGATGCAGGAGATGTACATTATCTCCTAGCTACCTCTGACATACTCAAGCAAGCTCAGTGCATCCATGTGGACCAACAAGTGACTATGTGAGCTGGATGCGGAGAGGTCAGAAAGAGCTCCACATACCAGCTCAAAGAAAATTCCGTAAACATACAGTACAAGTCAAGTCACAGCAAACTGTCCAATGACAGGAAAACCAAATTAAACCGTCCATGTCCAAATCAAAGATGAGGGCAGCGGTTCTCAACCTGTGGTCATGACCCCTTTGGGGTTACATATCAGATATTTACATTATGATTCGTAACAGTAGCAAAATTAGAATTATGAAGTAGCAACAAGATAACTTTATGGTTGAGGTCACCACAGCCTGAGGAAGTGTATTAAAGGGTTGCAGCATTAAGTAGGTTGAAACCACTGGCTGAAGGGCTTTGGGTCTGGGAATGGCCCAAGTAGAGGTGAAGAGGACAAGGGCAGAGGGCAGGAACCTGGAGGCCACAGCTACTGGCAGAGAGCTCAAACTCAGCTGCCTGAAGGAAAGGGCTGGGCCTAATGAGGAAATATTATGCACACATAGGAAAGGACATCTGAGTTCAAAAAGCTACCCTATGGGCAGCACCAAATCAGAGCAACCCAGCGAAGCTGAGGCTGTTGTAAAGAGAAGGAAGGCATCACACTTCAGTGGACTCAAACCCTGCAGACTGGGGCTGACACCTACAACAGCTATTCAGAAGCACAAAGTCAGATTTTGATGTGAAATCTTCTCAGAAGTAAATGGAACTCAGGGCTTCAGGCCTGCTAGGCAAGAAAGGAGCCTTATCCAGCCCCGGGCTGCTCATTCTTCCATCCCGGGGCTTACTTACAACCTTTTGCAGTTAAAGACCCACAAGCCAATACTACTGGTAGTTTTGGGTTTTTATTTGTTTGTTTTTATGGGTTTTTTTGTGTTTTTTTGAGACAGGATTTCTCTGTATAGCCTTGGCTATCCTAGAACTCACTCTGTAGACCAGGCTGGCCTTAAACTCAGAGAGATCCACTTGCCTCTTCCTCCCAAATGCTGAGATTAAAGGCATACAACCACTACAACTGGCCAATAATACAGTTTTTCTAAAACAAGATGGTCTTTGCTGACCATTTTTTGTGGACTCGTGATTTTTTTTCCCAACCCCTACAAACTATAAATGCTTCTAGCCCTGACTGTATAAAAATAGGCCATAGGCTCCATTTTGCCAACAGGCCCAGGTTTATGCTGTTCAAGCACTTGAGTTGGACAATGGGAGCTCATGAAGATCCTGATATAAAGTTAATCCAAAATAAATGACAACAGACATAAGGTAGGTGACAGAAGATGATCTTTCTGGTATCACTAACTTCGCAACTTCATCCTATCTATTCTTTTAAACTTCATCCTATCTTGACAATAAAGCAGTCTAATGCCTGGGCTCATAACAAACGCTCAGAAAATGCAGAGGAAAATCACAAAGGCCCCTGGTCCTATGACTCCACAGTCTAGCTGTACCACAAGTCTGACTTTGAATTCACTATGCAGCCTAGGCAGGCCTTGAACTCCAGATCCTCCTCCCTAGTGCTGGGGTTACAGGTGTACAGCAGCATACCTAGTTAATACAGAGATTATGCAAGACTGTTTTATGCATGTTAGGCAAACACTATACCAACTGAGTGACGGCCCAACATAGAGGTTTCTCCAGCCTTTCCACCTTGCATGTCCCTTGCCAAAATGACATTAGGCCTTTTTTTTTTTTTTTTTTTGGTTTTTTGAGACAGGGTTTCTCTGTATAGCCCGGGCTGTCTTGGAACTCACTCTGTAGACCAGGCTGGCCTCGAACTCAGAAATCCGCCTGCCTCTGCCTCCCAAGTGCTGGGATTAAAGGTGTGCGCCACCACCGCCCGGCAACATTAGGCCTTTCTTTTTTTGTTGTTTTTTGTTTTTTTCGAGACAGGGTTTCTCTGTGTAGCCCTGGTTGTCCTGGAACTCACTCTGTAGACCAGGCTGGCCTCGAACTCAGAAATCCGCCTGCCTCTGCCTCCCAAGTGCTGGGGTTAAAGGCGTGTGCCACCACTGCCTGGCAAACATTAGGCCTTTCTTATTAGGCCTTTCTTATCAGACATGGTCTGTGCAAGGCATCTCTTCCTAAGGGGTTGGGAGCATCCAGGACATCATCCAGATTCATTCTTGCTGATCAAAACAGAAAAATGTCCTGGGCATCTGTAGACAGGATGGTGCCAGGCTGAGCAACTGCAAGTTAACTCTGTTCTCCTCCTAGCCAGCCCAGACTGGGCTTTTCTGAGAAGCAGCCTCCTTTTAGTGGTGGAAGACTCGATTCTTGTAGAGGTTATGCCAATATTCTTCAAAGCTGGGGAAAACCCATGCCAGGGAGACTGGCCTGGTTTCGGTAGCTGCCTGCCATGTGGCCAATCTCATGGCTAACAAACAGCCAGTGACTCTGAATGGCTAGAGAGTTGGAAAGGGTAAGTACTCTGCAGATGGACTAGAATGGGGCCTTCTGCAGCTGCTTACCACATCTCCCAATGAAAGGCACAGCTGCAGAGAAATGGATGCCCAGGAATCTCTCTCCCATCATAGGGTATAAAACATAAGGGGGAATCCTAGAAAACCAGCTCTTCCTTATGCTACCCTGATGAATGTCTGGGGCTAAGGCTCAGTGGGTATGAAGTCTGCCTACCATACACAAAGCCCTGGATTCTATCTTCAGTGCTGCATGTCTCTAATCCCAGGCCTGGAGAGATGGAGGCAGGAGGATTAGAAATTCAAGGTCATCAGCTATACTGCAAACTTGATGCCAGTTTGAGCAATATAAAACATTGTTTCAAAATATTAGTAACAATAGTAATACAAAATAAAAATAACATCTATAAAAATGTTCTGTTCAGTGTGGATATGATTTAAATACAATGTATTCATATGTGAAATTACCAAAGAATATGTAATTTTAGAAATGCATTGTTGACAAACACTTGCTACAAATTGCCTGCTCTAGACTCTCTTCCTCATGCACTTCAACCCACCAGAGGGGCCTCAGGCTATAGGCAGTAAAGTGTTGCTGCAGCTAAGGAACTAGGTAGGCACAGACATGTCATAAGGCTAGCTAAAGACTATACAGCTGAGTAACTACCACCACTCAAGACTCCTGAGTTCAGTTCGGGCCTTTATAGTACCCACAGAGATTGATACACAGCTGAGGCACTGGATTCCTTCTGGTATTCTGACAAACCCTCCTTACAGCCCATGAACAAATTCAGATCCTGGGGTCTGAAAACAAGGTGAATGAAACATTTGGTGACTTTTGGCCAAAGCACTGGGGCCCCCAAGAAGACTCTACATAAGACCATCTCAGAGCAAAACAAAAATAGGAAACAAGTACACAGAGACAGATGAAAAGCCACAGAAATGAGGGGTGTCTGGAGTTTGGCTACAGAAAGCTAAGTAGTCATACTTGGAGTCCCTGGAACCTGCAAGAGAGGAAGTGGTCTTACCTCCACACCCAGAGGGAAAGTGGCCTTGGAGACACCTTGATTCAGAGTTGAGGCCAGGAAATGAGAGTGACTATAGCCCAACAGCTCTAAGCCACCAAACTTGTGGGCATTTGCTACAGAGACCCTTGGAAATCAACACACCCAATTTAGCCTGCCTTCAGAACCCAAGTTTAATCACACCCCAAAGTCAGGGATGGTGGTAAAAGTCTGTTATCCCAGCAGGAGGGAAGCAGAAGTGTCATGATGTCTAAGGCCACTTTAGGCTACACAGCAAGTAGAAGGCCAGCTTGGAAAATGAAAGACTGTCTCAAAAATGGCTCAGTGGGTAAAAACATTTGCCACCAACTCTGAAGAGTTGACCCATAAGGTGGAAAGAGAGAACAAAGTCCTGCAGGCTGTCCTCTAACATCCGCATGCTCGCTGTGCCATACGACACCCCTTATACATGCACATGTACACACACACACACACGCAAATAAATAGACATAATTAAAGTGGGGGGGAAGCTTCACCCCAATGTCACTTTAGCCAAGAGCAGTGGTTCTCAACCTGTGGGTCAATACCCCTTCGAGAGTCACATGTCAGGAATCCTACATATCAGATATTTTACATTACAATTCGTAACAGTAGCAAAATTGCAGTTATTAAGAAGCAATTTAATAATTTTATGGCCGGAGGTCACCACAACATAAAGAACTGTATTAAAGGGTCATAGCATTAAGAAGTGTTTAGAACCACTGGCCTAGAGGTGAAAATTCTTTCTGGCCCCCAAAAAATGTATCTGGGACTGAGGATTTTGAGAAATATGGACTCTCGTGGGCTGGAGAGATGGCTCAGCGGTTAAGAGCACTGACTGCTCTTCCAGAGGTCCTGAGTTCAAATCCCAGCAACCACATGGTGGCTCACAACCATCTGTAATGAGATTTGATGCCCTCTTCTGGTGTGTCTGAAGACTGTACTCATAATAAAGTAAATAAATCTTTAAAAAAAAAAAAAAAAAAAAAAACCGGGAGAGAAATATGGACTCTCTCTTCAACATTCTTTCAATTATACATAGTACATACGTATAGACATGCATGGACATATATATGTATATGTATGTGTATGTGTATGTGTATATGTAATTCTGTATAACTTTCAATATTGTCATTATCTGGGGAACAGAAAGGGTCAGAGACTCTCAAGTAGCAAAGTCTGGCTTGAACTTCTGTCTTCTGCCAGCCTCACTTGTGCTCTCTTTTCTGAGGACAAGATCTCACTTTGTAGCCAAGCAGCTCTTAAACCATGATACTCCTACAGCCAGGCCTGGTAGCACATGCCTTTCATCCAAGCATTTGAAAGGCAGAGGAAGGAGGAGCTCTCTGAGGCCAGCCTGGTCTAAATAACTAGCTCCAGGACAGTCAGGACTATATGGAAAGACCCTGTCACAAAAACAAAACAAACAAAGCACTGACCTGCTTCAGGCTCTCAAAGGCAGCAGTACAGGCTTGTGCCACTGCACCTGGTGCTGCGGATCTAACCTGAGGTCTCAAATTTACTAGGTAAATGTTCTACATAAGCTATATCCCCAGTCCATGAAAATCTTTATTTTTATTTTTATATTACTGTTGGGAATAGAGCCCACATCCTCCCCCACGCTGTGCCCCTAGCCCACTTAGGTAATTACAGCAAAAACAAGAACACAAACTGTAAAGTCTCCTCTGTAATAAAATCAACTTCTAATAGAGGCAGCTGGGTGTTAGGAACTATGTAGGAAATAACAATTCTGTAAATAAGGTCTATAAAAACGGAGTTTTTATCAAGTTCATTTAAACAATCCAAGCTACCCAGAACGTTTTTTTGGTGATTCAGACAGGATTTGCTCACCCAAACTATACTCGAACTTTGATTCCTCCTGCTTCAGCCTACAAAGTATTGGGACCACAGGTTTTTCCACTACACCCAGCTTCCAGAACACTTTTCAGGGTAAGCCCTGGTACCCTGGCTAGCCAAATACACTGGTTTGCTTAGGGGTCTGGAGTCCTAAAGAGCTTCTTTTCTTACTCTGTGAAATTCCCCTTTTTCTCATGTGGTCAAAGAGACCCCGGCTCTGCCCAAGCCCCCACAGGTGCCCCACACTTGGGAACCAGACACTTCTTTCTCCTGTGTTTTAAAGTAAAAGCAAAGAGAGGAGAACCAGTCTGAAGAGACTACTACGCACATTTTCCTTCCCAACACCCCATTACCAAGGATAGGAAAAAATTCCCACAGGTCAAAATTGATCCAGTGTTCCTTGGTGGCTCCTTAAGAGCATCAGTGAACGAAACCCTGGGAGACAAAGACCAATGAAACAGAAGAGCAAATCCGTCTGAGGAGTCCGCCAGAGAAAGAGTAGCAAAAGAAAGAAAGAATAAAAGGTGGAACTACAAAGCTGGAGGGGATACGCTCCGAAAACATACTAGTGACCCCCCCCCCCCGTTATTCTCCCCACTGAAATGTCAGTTTTTGAAGCAGCTTCTGATAATGTCACCAGCTTCTCACGTTCTTAAAAAAGACAGGAGGCGCGTGGCGAGGGAGGTGGCTTGTTACCTCTTGACTTCTAAAGCCGGCCATCAGCAAGCCGGCCTTCCTCGCTTCCACGTTTCCATGGGGGATGGGCTTGAGAATCTATCAAGAAGGGCTCTGTCCTAAGTCCTAAAGTTTACCCACCCGGGTGGGTGTGTGGGTGGGGGGGAACCCGAATCCCAAGTCCTCCTCCACAAGGGCGGCACCCAGCCTTCCCGGTGTTACACACTGAAAGCCACTTTTCAAATGTCCGTGTGTGTAGAGGATGTCCCCTGAGATGAGATCCACAAACCACACCCGCTCAAGAGCCTTCCCAATCACTCCCTCTCTCCAGTCCCCTCTACAATCCCCCCCCCCAGAATCCTCAGGGCCCCACTTCCTGCCACGCGCCCCCCCTCCCCACCCGCTGCAAATCTCAGGCCCGCGACTCTTGTTTCCCGCGCCCCCTTCGGGTTCCAAGGTCCCCGCACACACCCTCTGCCATCTCGCCCGCGGGCAGCGGGAGCCGCGTGTACGAGCTCGGCCCGAGTCCCCCCCCCCCCCCCGCCAGCCCCCTCCCCGGGGCCCCGCGCTGCCGGCCTCGTGCGCCGCCGTCCCCAGGGTGTCCCCAGCACTCACGGCTGTAGAGGGCGATGCCCGCCGCGTCTGGTCCGGCGCGCACCTCGAGGCGCAGCGCCTGCTGCTCCGCGTGCCGCTGGATCTCGCCGTTCGCGTCGCCGATAGTGAGGAGGCGGGCGCCGGGGAACACCGACACTGTCGCGCAGGGCCCCGCGCCGCCCGGGCCCGCCACCCCAGCGCTCCCCGCACCCGGCCCCACCGCCGTCGCTGCCGCCGCTGCCATCTTAGGTCCGGCTCCAGGCCCCGCTGCCACCACGCCACCGCCACCGCCGCACCCGGGCCCAGGCCGCCGCCGCTGCCGCCGCCGCCGCGCAGGCCGAGGCCGAGGCCGAGGCTGGC